>NC_135536.1:190125023-190407523 GCF_045843805.1 Urocitellus parryii | reverse complement strand
CGATGCCAGGCAGAGAAGGAAGTGACCAAGATGGACTGAGCACCAGACGCTAGAGTGACAGGGACTGTGCACATGCATAGGTGAGCCTCAGCTTCTAGTCACTATGTATCAGTGCATGGCTGTCAGATCATCCATGGTTCAAGGGATCCACATGTCTAACTTTCAGTGTGAATTTTTTAAAGCAGTACCAGTTAAATCAAACACACTGGGCACTTGAATTCAGGTTGGGAACTGCCATTTCATGACGCTTCAAATTAGAGCTCTATATAAAATTCTTCATTCTTTCTTACCCTTTTCTTGGGTCAGATCTATAAATAGCATTATTTTAATACTACACAGTCACACTGGGTGGCAGAATATGGTGTTTTATTTTGTTTGGGCTCCAGCGTGGATCAAAAGGAAAGGAATTTTCTGAGTTAATTGTGTGGGAGTTAAGGGAACATGAAGGGGGAAAAACAAAGATATGAGTACCCAGATAAACACTTCTGAGCATGCAGAGTTTCAGTGTTGTCCATTCATTCATTCAACAAGTACTTGCGCTCCTGCTAGGGAAAGGTACTAGAAATACTTTTAATGAAAAAAAAAGAAAAAAATCCCTGAGAGTCAGCGCCCTTGTGGCATTCACAAAACGTAAATAACTTCTTGGTGACATTTGAATAGAACGCTCAGCATCCTGGGGAAGGTACTGGAAGACAGAGAGGAGTCACAGACAGAGGGGAGTCATCCAAGATCATGAAACGTGTGTCGGTGTGGGATGTGCGTACCTCTTCCTGCGTGTACCTGCGTGTATTTTTAAACACACGAACAGCGTATCCAGATCTGCTGTTGGATATCTGCATAGTGAGGAGGAGAGCGCAACAGTGATCAACAATTAAAATCACAATTAGTTGTGGAGAGAAAAATAAAATAAAATAAAACTGATAAAGTGATATAACACAGCAAAGCCACTGGCTGTGTTGTGATCTTATTTCTATTCACGAAACTAATTTATATCACTACGGATGATGGGTCCGGTGTCTACCTCATCAAGCCTCTGTTTGTAAAGAAGAGAGCATTTTGTGTATCCCACGAGGGACAGGGTTTCTCTGCTCTGTGTGGAAGTCAGTTCTTGTGAACTTCAACCAGTGCCTAACTAGCTCCGTGCAGAACTGTGAATGTAAGTTCAGTTTAGAGTTTTGAGCCTGGTGTTCTTAGTGAAGTGAACAACATGTTTATTCTTTGTGAAGGAAAAATGCAAAGAGAGAGGAAGTATCCCGGATGAGAGAGGAGCACAGGCTTTTCAGAAATGAAGTTAATTGGGTAATTGGGGATTGGGTGTCAATTTGAACTTAAGCCTGTGGTTAATTCATGGCATATTCTTCAGGAATGACATGGGCAGGGCAGTTATTGAAATAATGAATTGCTCACTTGTCCTGGGCAAATAGAAAATCCCACCCCCCCCCTTGAATGAAGCTGTGGGAGGAGGCATTTGATAGGCTTGTAATGACTTCAGAGTTCAGGACAGCATTGTTTCCTGATGGTCACGGGGAGGAGGGGGGATCTTTGGGGCTCTGATAATCTCAGCAAAGAGGCAAGTGAGGACAGGGTTCTAATGACCTAGTCATTTTTTAAAAAGAGAATTGACACATGATATTTAAAGCATTTTTCAAAAAGGACTTTCTAAAACAGAGCTTAGTGGCACCGTTTTAACTCAAAGGAGGGGCTGATACAATCATGAAAAGGACCTGAAGAGACTTAGAAGAGTGTTCTACAGAGCAGGACCAAGTTCGGCAAGTATTTTTCTTTTTTTTAAGTATAGTTTTAAGAATAAAGAAACGGTTGCATAAACTTTCAGTGATATTATTTTTAACTCCAAAGTTTAGGAGCTATGGAGGAGAGATTTCCCCCCTCTAGGATAACCTGTCAAAGGCACATTTCTCCCATGTTCCATGGCAAATATGTGGCCCTTGGACAAGTCTCCCAAGACACCTGATTATCTCCATCCACAGAGTGAAGGGACTAGAAATCCTTTGTATGAAATTCCCCCAAAAGTACTGAATAGAGAATTCTGCGATTCTTTTACTTGATTTCTTTTTCTGACGTGGCATCAACTTGTCACCACTGTCATCAACCCTGTTGATTCTTGGTCTTTCTAGGGCACAGAAGGAGCTCCAGGGGTCCGCACTGTGTCCCCTCCTCCTGTTCTCTCCTCATCCTCCTTGGTGCATGCCGATGGCCAGCCCTGTCACCCACAGGGCCAGTCACTCAGCCCCTGGCACCACCGTATGCAGATGCTGCCGTCTCTGGGGGGAGCCTGGGAATCAGAAGTCCTAATCAGAACCCAGGGGAGTGTCTGTGTCTGTACCTGTAGGAGTGCGAGGACCTCCCTCTGCTGCGTCTGACAAACGCACTGCATTCCTGGCACAATGAACATTCGAACACGGCTTTGAACATTTCCCCACGTTGGCTGGCTCATCAAGAGCCACCCCCACAGTCCTCCATAGCTAAACACACTTCTAAAGGAAGCATATAATAAAAAAAACCCATAAAATAAAAACCACCCTGCCCACCCACTCAGAAGGGACAATGGGACCCTGCAGTCCAGGGGTTAGAACGAGCTGCCGGCAAGTGTCTCCAGCTCAGTTTGCCATGTGCCCGGCCTCCGACCTCCAGGAGGGAGGCAGCGGAATCTTTTGCCTGGCCAACTGTGTCGGAAACAAAACAAAACAAAATGAAACGCTGATGTGCTGAGTTATGACAAACCAAGACACATGTCACAGGAGGAAAAATGACAGCTTTACTGCGGCAGTGATTATTAAAAAAACAAAGCAAATTAGCCACCAATACAGTTATGTATGGAGAATGAAACAACTTTATCGCCCGTAAATTGGAGACCTAGAACATGTTTCAGGAGTGTCAAACCTGAGGAGTGGAAGATTTCCCCCAAATTGCCACTAATGATATCTTCCCAATTATTTTCCAACCAACTTTCTGAAAGCCTAAGCTAGATTTGTATCCCCACTAGAATATTTTTATTTTGTGGAGTTAGATTTATTTTTTTTTATTACCTTGTGCCTATAATAGTCACTTAGTCACACACACACACACACACACACAAAAAAAAAAATCAGTTATAACTTAATCAAATCTGGCCATTTAAATAGAAATAGTTACAAGTGACATTATTAAAACCAAAAAGTGTGTATCACATTTGATCACTTTGCTCAGCTTCCTTTATTAATGTCTCTTTTTATATCTCAAGGAAACACATTGGTCAAGCATGACCTGATTTTTTTTTTTTTTTGCTCTGAAAAAACCTTAGAAGAGTTAATCTTGGGGCTGGGGTGGTGGCTCAGTGGTAGAGCACTTGCCTAGCATGTTTGAGGCACTGGGTTCAATTCTCAGCACCAGATATAAATACATAAAATAAAGGTAATTGGCAACTAAAAAAAAATTTAAAAAATAAAAAAAAGAGTTAATCTCTGTTTTCTGTGTTTTAAGTTACTGAACAGAGTGGGGGGTGTCATGAATGAGCACACGTGCTTGCACTGTGCAAGATCGCCACATGGTAGAGGCTGTGGGTCCTACCCTGGGCACTCTGTCTTGGTTCCCACTTCAAATAGCACAGCTTTCACTGGGAATCTCACTTTGAATATTAATGACAAATTATTGAACACCTTTACTACCAATGAAACACTGGCCAGATGAATAAATCCAATGTTTTAACTAAAACGGGACCAACAGCACTCATTTATCTAATACAACAGGATTGTGTTATCAATAAAAAAGAAGAAAGCCATGATCTTCATTTATGTTACCTAATCCTCATAATCCAGAACCGGCAGAAAAATACAATGGTGATCCAGGGAAGATGTATTGACAAAATGCATTTCTGAAAATGACTTCTTTGAAAATCAAACAGCACTCATAAATACATAGAGACTTGGCTCAGTAACACAGTCAGTAAGAGCTCAAGAAATGGCTGGGCATGGTGGCTCATACCTGTGATCCCAGCAACTCAGGAGGCGGAGGCAGGAAGATCAAAAGTTTGAGGCCAGCCTCAGCAAGACCCTAAACAACTTATCGAGACCCTGTCTCAAAATCCCTGGGTTCAATCCCTGGTACCAAAAGAAGGAGGAGAAGGAGAAGAAGAAGAAATGTCTGCTCCTGGTTGAGTGAGCAGATGGCTAAATGAGCACAGATTGCATTTATACAAGGAAGAAAATTAAAATTGATCTTAGTCTCCCTGTGGTCAGTTTTAGGAGTTGTTTTCTTTGTACTGGGAAACCCAAAAAATCCCGCAGTTGCCTCTTGAAGCTGTACCTTTTGGCCAAGAGGCAGACAGCTCAACCTCCTTGGGTCACCACATGGGGTCAGTTCCAATCTGCTCTCCCAACAGGGGCACTGTGTGTGTGCTGTGCCCGGCAGTGGCCCACGTGCCTCAACACAACAAAGTCCCGGGTGGGTACAGTTCCCACCACCTCACAGATGAGGAGACAGAAGCACAGAGAGGTTGAGGAACAAAGGTTCATAGCTGGTGAGATCTAGTCCAGAACAATCACTGCTGCCCCCGGGATGTCCAATAGGCTCCTGTCCTCATTGCCTGGGGGCCACTTGCTGTCCAGGAAGCACGTCCGGTTCAACATGTCTGACCCTTACCACCTTCTGTACTCGTTCCGCCCTCTCTTTTTCTCTCCCTTCAGTTAGCCACCAGCTGCTCGCCCTTCATGGGCCTTTACCTGGGTGTCTCCTGGTTCTTCGAGGATTAGAAGGCGCTCTGCAGACTACCGCTTCACCTGGCTTGT
This sequence comes from Urocitellus parryii, assembly GCF_045843805.1. Classification (NCBI taxonomy): domain Eukaryota; kingdom Metazoa; phylum Chordata; class Mammalia; order Rodentia; family Sciuridae; genus Urocitellus; species Urocitellus parryii. The sequence goes on along the minus strand of NC_135536.1, from coordinate 190,402,739 downwards.
TAGATTTATGCAGAAACTTAGGCCACTCCCATCCCTGATGCATCAGAATGCTCATCTTAACAAGATGCTTGTCTTAGCTTCTTCACTGCTGTGGCCCCAAAGACCTGACAAGAAGAATCAGAGGAGAAAAGTGTATTGGGGGCTCATGGTTTCAGAGGGCTCAGCCTATAGATGGCCGACTCCATTTCTTAGGGCCTGAGGTTAGGCTGACCATCATGGTGGAAGGGTGTGGCAGAAGAAAGCAGCTGGGGACATGGCACCAGGAAGCAGAGAGAGAGAGAGAGAGATGGAGAACCCCTCACCTTGGACAAAACATGCACACAAAGGCATGCCTCCAGAGACCCACATCCTCCAGGCCCATAGAATGGATTTCATAGAATGGGATGATGTTGGGGGAATCCAGGTCGCACTCTTTTCTTTTACCCAGACATTAAAATAAGACAGGCTGCCATCGATAGCAACTGCTCCGTTATGATCTCGGAATACATGATTGGGTTTTTAATTGGACGTATTTTACTTGAGGAAAAACAGTGTTTTTCTTGTTTCTCTTATTTCATTTTGACCCAACTGGGGGAGAAACAGATTGAGAACAACCTTCCGATTTTGAGACCATTTACTGAGAGGATGGGCCACACATATATCTTTCTGTCTTTGGGGTCACCTGCTCCCAGAAAGGTTTTACGACCCAAATCAAGACAAAGGAAACTAAAACTTCCCAAGGGCTCTCCTCTTCCCTGGGGGGTTGCTATTTCTGGTCTTGGGAAGCCACATTCCCCTGTGCCCTCTATGGTTTGGGGGCTGGAGCATTTTAATCATAGAAATGAAAAAGCAAAGAGCTTTGTGAAGAGGAGCTAGGCAGGGAAAAGGGGCTAATGTGCTTAAAATGACAGCACCCGGAAGTCCCGCAGTTTTCTGGGTGAACAGGAAGCAGTCCTGGACTGAGGCTAACTTAAGGAAACTGCAGAGCGCGCCCCGCCCTCCAGCCCGGAGCAGCCCCGCCTGCAGCCCGCCCCTGCAGCCCTGCTGTCAGAGTCGCTATTTTAAGTGGCGTTTGTGGAACTATGGACTTAGTCCTTGCAGTTATACTCCAGGAGGACCTGCATCCGTTTTGTTCACCATGAGATAGATCCACAGTCAGCGGTTCTAAGCACACAGTAAACATAAAAATTAACTAAATGGATTTCGTTAGGAGCGCTTGGGATAAACAAACAAAAAGCACCTTTCTGCATTCATTTCTCTTGGTTTTTGTTTTTCATTCAAACAATATTTATCACACACCTACTAGGTGCCAGGTAAGGCTGAGTCCTGGGGAGAAAGGAATAAAATCAAAGACAATGCTCCTGCTGCCCGGGAGCCTGCTCCCACCCGGGGTGAGGTGCACTGGGGGGAGTGGAGCTCTGTAGTCTTGGCTCAGGCTGCGGTAGCAGAACTCCCACACTGGGTGGCTTCCATGCAGAAGTCTGCTCCTCACAGCTCTGCAGGCTGGAGAAACCACCATCGGTGCTGCAGGTGCTGCGCGGTCAGGTTTCTGGCCAGGGCAGTGCCTGGCCTGTGCTTTCCCCTGTGCCCTCACAGGGGCTGGGGCTTCTGGTGGGTCTCCTTCTAGACCCTGCACAAGGACCCCATCCTCATGACCTAATCCCTCCCCAAGGCCCCTCCTCCAGATGCCATCCCCTTGAGAGTTACAGCTGCAACATGGGAATTGGGGCAGTGGAGGGCTGGGGGTGTGGGGGTCAGTCTATAGCAGGGTGCAGGGCGATTGGAGAGCAGCTGCCTGTGGAGAGGTACTCGGTGACACCCGCTTACTGAGCATCAGCCGGATTGCTCTGGCTCCTGGGTTTGCTAGACTGCTCTGCGTCAGGTTCACCCCTTCACCTCCTGATGAAAGCTCCATTTTCATGTCCTCCAAGAACCTTCCACTCATCTTTCCTTCTAGGAAATGTGCCCTCAGCATGTCTATCCATCTCTGTAGTAGCATTCATAACACTTTTTTTTTTCCTGTAAATTAGTATCTTCCAATAGTCTGGGAACCCCTTAAGGTCAGGGATCATCTATATCTTACCAAATCCTACTTCTCTCCCCTCACCCCTTAAATCCCACTCCTCGGAACACCATCTTGCACAGAATGAGTTGTCTGTCCATTTATGTGGAATGAATGGGTACATTCTGTGATGTCACTGCTGTGTTTAAAACTCCCCATGGTGAGCTGGTCTGGTGGCACAGGCCTGTAATTGCAGCAACTGAGGAGGCTGAGCCAGGAGGATCACAAGATGGAGGCCAGCCAGGGCAAGTTAGCAAGACTGTCTCAGAAAACAAACAAACAAACAAAAAACTAAAACTGAACAGAAGAGCAGCTCCCGTGGTTTCCCTCAATACACTTTAAGTCTCATCTTCACCCCATCTTCCTTCTACTTAACTCCCCACTCTCTAGCATCTACATCCCTCCCTCTCTCACACTCACTGCAGTGGACACTCCGTCCTTTCCTCTGGAAGCAGATGGCCCTGTATGGGCCCCTAGGTCTTTGCAATTATGTGTTCCTGGATCTTCCCGCTGTCTGGCTTTCTCCGACCCTCTCATTGACCTCCTCCAGGAAGACCCCAGGGAACAGACTTTCCCAGCCTCCTTCACCCTCTTTCAACCTTCTCAGGTTTGATTTCCCTCCTACTGTCGATCCTGGTGTTGGGTTATCTGTGGTCTATGTTTCATTCCTTGTGCAAAAATAGTGGTTCTCCACCAGAGGTGATTTGGCCTTGGGGTGTGTTTGTGGCATTTGGCAGCCTCTGGAGATATTTTGGGTTGTCACAACAGGGAAGGGGTTGTTACTGGTGTCCAGTGGGTGGAGTCCAGGGAGGCTGCCAGCTGTGCTACAATGCACAAGAAGGTGCCCTCAACAGAGAATTAGGGTCCCGGCATCAGTGCTGCTGAGCGTGCTCAGACAGGGCAGGGGCCTCTTGTATCTCATGCCTGTCCGTGCTTGCCCGGTCTCCAGTGGTGCCCATGTGCCTTTGCCAAGTGTTTGTGCCATAAAAGATTAAAGTGCTCTCTTAGAAACATCGGAGGGGAATGCAATGCGAGGGCCTTGATTTTATTAGGGCCTTGATTATTTATTATTAGAATAAATGGAATCTGCATTCAGTGTCATTCGGCTCGATGTTCTCTAGTGGCACAGCACGGGTGGACTACACCCTCGGTGACACTGCCAGGACAGAGGGGAGGGCCATCGGGGGTGTCCCTCACCTCTGCCCCTGAGGATGCTCGGAACTGCACACTGCCCCTGTGTTCAGAGGACTCAGAGAAGGGACAGCACCTATATGTGTCCTGACGAAGATTTTTTTTAAAAAAAGCATTTGCCAGAAGGGGAAGAATTTTTGAAAAAAAAAATAATAAAAACCCGATTTAATGATAAATAATCATGTTCTGCCTCTGACATTAAAGGGCATCATGGTCTCAGCTCAGCGACGTAAATCACTGTAATGGACGAATCCTTTAAGAGTAACATGAAATTTAAAAATGGAAAATATGAGGAGCTCCCAGAATGACTGAGAAAATCATCCGTTTATTATCTAGGTGTGCTTAATAGTCTGCTGCCTGATGAAGAAGCATTTGCTAACGGGGAGGAATGGCTCGTTTTCCGATTCAATCACTCAGGCAGAGGGGCCCAGGGCGCCCCTCCCCCGGCCCCTCCCCCGCACCTGCTTTTGTCACTGTCTAGAGAGAGTCCATCACCACCCTCCTGCCATCAGAGCAGCCACCTCATGCGGTTCAGGAAGCACAAGGTGGTGTCACCGGGAGCTGGTGCAGTTAGCAACAAATCAGCCTTTAATTGGCGAGAATGACTCATTCGAAAAGGATTATTAGCCGAATGTTAATTGATTAGTGGAACTAAAGCAATTAAGGTGAGCAGAGCCTCTGACTTCCCACCCATCCTCAGCACAGACACCCTTCTGGCATGTGACTGATGCGCCCTCCAAGGTGGGAGCATCCCTGGTCTGCGGAGAAGAGTTTTCCTCTTTCTGGTTTCCAAAATGTTGTGAGTGGCTCTGATATCAAGAAACGGAAATAAAGACAAATAAGTGAAAAGGACAACGTCTTACCTTATATATCTTTGTCAGGCAGAATCAGCGAGGCTGTGCTGCTGTAACAAATTACCCCTAAGCACAGTGGCATCGAGCAGGTCACATGCCCGTGAAGCTGACCCTGCATAATGAACAACCCTCATATCACAACATAAGCTTATGTGTGTGTCAAACTTGAGTTGGAGGCAAAGGTCTCTGCTCATCACTATCATGAACTTCTAAGGAGGCGGGGATGTCAGTTTCTGCCTTCTTCCTTGGGCTTGGAGGCCAAGGATGGAAATGGCAGTGAAGAACCCTGCTCAGCACCCTCATGCCAAATGCCCTATGAAATGAAAGAACATGAGGCTTCTTTGTTCCCCCCAGTAATTTGAACCCTGTCAAGGTCAGTGCTGATGGTGTTATGTGCCTGGAATTCCCAGGGCAGCTCCGTGGCTCAGGGGTTCTTCAAAACCACATTTTGAATCGAGGCACAGAAGATTTAGTACCTTGACCAATGCCATACCTAGTAAGTGGAAGAGCTGGTTTGAAGTCTGGTTTGTTTGGCTCTGTTGTTGAGGAACCACCCATCACACTGAAATAAATCCCCCCAGTCTTACCCTTCAGGTTGTTGTAGTCCGTTTTCTATGGCTATAATAAAATACCAGAGACTGGATCATTTACAAAGAACAGAGATTCTCTTCTTTCAGTTTTGGAGAGTGAGAAGTCCAAAAGCATAACTCAGCATCTGTGCAGCATCTGGTAGGGGCTCCTTGCTGCTCTGTAACTGGCAGAGGGTGTCACGTGGCGAGATGGAGCCAGTGGCCAGCTCAGGTCTCTCTTTCTCTAAACCATTAATGCCATCCTGGGAGCCCCACCCCCATGACCTCATCTAATCCCAACTACTTCCCAATAGCTCCACCTCCAAATGCTCTTAGCATAAATTTGGGGGCCAAGTTTCCAACCTTGAACTCTTGGGGGGCACTTCTGAACCATGACAAGAGTCTGCCTAGGTACAGCAGACACAGTGCTGTGGTTCTTCCCATCATGATTTTAGGCAGCACGTGAACCAGCATTTCTGACCTTAATAATTACATATTTATTATAATTTATCATTGAAAAAGAGGTCACATGGCAAAATCAGGATATTTATTATTTGATTATTACATTGTATTATTCCTGAGCTTTACTAAATGTTTAAAATGGTTGATTAGCTTATATTAGGTAAGAATAATACACAGTATAGTACACAGGTAAACATTGTATTATTTAAATATTATTATATTTATTTTACGTAAGTATAATACATAGTACACAGATTTGGAACAAAACTTGAAAGGGGTCAGCAGTCAATGGATGTTTGAAAATTCTGTATCTTCTCGGGGAAACAAATCGCTATGACAGCATGATAGTTACTGGACCGTCCAGGGCTGGGGAACACTGGAGCCCACCTGCTTTGGAAAGCGATCCCTTCCTGTCAACCCAGCTCCACCTGAGTGGCTAACCGCCTTCCCTTCTGTGACCAATCATATCGTAGAGGAGTGACCTAGCATGTCTGTCTCCCTGTGGGAGACTATGGGGTTTTCATTCATCTTGGTATTTTGCTAATTTGGTTTTTATTAATCCTGGTATTCCCAGTTCCTGACCACTGATTATTTTTTTTAAATTTTTATTTATTTTTTACTGTTTGGATAAAAATCATGGATCTCACTTTTGCAAAGTCTATAATCTAGAGAGGGAAATAAGCATTGCATAAAGAATATTCTGCTGCAAGTCACAACTAAAATACCACATTCAGATTCATGTGTAGGGAATTTACTGACTCATCAAACTGAGAAACCCAAAGGTGATTCACAAAGGGCTTGACGTGGGCGCTGAGAGATGGGCACCGGGGATGCAGCTTCTTCCTGTATCCCGAGACGGGCTTCACCTGGGACCTCAGGGTGCGGCTGGAAGACTGTAGTTACGGACTCCCCCATTCACATCCAGCAGGAAAGAGAACGTGCCATTTTCCTGTCTTTCCTAATAATTATGTGAATAATCACAACCATCATGCCACCTTATATCATATGCCAAGTTCCCAGACCAATCTCAGTTTTCAGGGGCATGAAATGGGCTGCTTGGCTCAGCCGAGGCTCGGTGTTCCATGGCTGGTCCTATAAGTGGGGCCTGGGCTCCCAGAATCCTGTGGGCATCCCTTGGAAACCAGGGGCCTGCACACAAAAATTCACTCACAAGAGACATGCCTCTGATTCCGGGGAACCTGAAGCGTCTTGTTGCTATCATTTAATATCTGTGTCCCCTACAAGGAGGTGACTTTGTCTTTGTCCTCCACGGGCTACCCCTGCTTTAATTCAGGTTACCTAAAAGCAGTGCTGAACTTGAACATACCTGTCCTTCTGCCTGGGCAGGACTTCCCACTGGCGCTCGGTTCTCCAGCCCCCCTCCTTGGTTTCATTTTGCATACGCCGTAAGAGAATGAAAAAGCTTAACTCAGGCTGCGACTCTCAGGTTCTCAAATCTACACTGAGATCCTATTTTGTTTCACCTTGTTAAAAATGTCTTCCCCAATTTATCTTTCAATTTATTTTTCTGGGTATTCCTCCAATTTAAAAATATGTTAGGATTATTTTTAGATCCTAGTCATTAGTGCTGGGAGACTGTTTTCAAACAGATTTATTCTTTTCTCTCATTTGCTCAATATTTGATTCCTTATTTAAAGTGCTCTTCTCCTCCCAGGCTTGCTTTCTACACATCTAAACATGGGGAGAAAAATGGAGGCCAGGACTGGTTCTCGCAAGGTTAGATAGTGGGCAAAAGCACCTCCCTTGCTGATTGGCACGTGAGTTAGAGGCCACACACTGTGAGTGTTTGCTGCCCAAATGAGATCTACAGACCGGCCTTGTTCAGCTCCTGGTGTGTTTAAAATAAATGAGTGTTAGTTACCTCCTTTTGTTGTTGTTGTTGTTGTTGTTTTGTTTTTCCTGGGGGGGGGGGAGATTTCAGATACCTCACATCGAAATCTGCATCTAAGTTCTTGTTAAAAACTTGGTTGGATAATACTGAGCCCACTATCCTGTATGGGAATCACTGGCCAGAGCGCTTACCCTTTTGGACAGATCAACCAATATGGTGGCCAGGCCAAAGCTCAACTTCTGTGATTCTGTGACCAGAGAGGAGACTAGCTACAAGGAAGGGCATGGTGCAGGGTCTTACTGCTAAATGTCCCCAGGCAATGCCCACAGCATTGCCCCCACCCACCACCCTCCACCATACAGACGATGGCTTTCGTCCAGAACAGATAGGAATTTGCACTCCCTCCTTTGCTAATCACACCTCTGTGGGCAGGTCACTTGCTGCCTCCCAGCCTTCACTCTTATGAATGAGGACCATGTTGACCGGACCCCTAGGATGGCCTGGGGAGTGAAGTGCGCCCAGGAGCCCACCCCCACGCCCTTCCAGTTGAGAAAGCCCCAGGAAGGTGGGTCATCCCTCTCATCGGGCCTATTGCTGTTTTTAAGACTGTTTTTGCTGAACCCTTTTCATTTCTCATTCTGGCAATTCCCTTTCTTTAATCTCCTTTTTCTCGTCTCCTTTGACTTAGCACATTTCACAGCATCCTTGAGGATAGGTTGCCCATCCACATTTGTATTTCTCCAAGAGCCAGGGAAGGCTCCGGAGGCCCCAGGCCTATGTCCCAGCTCACACTAGAAACCAGGATCTTGAATTCAAGAATTAGTGCCCTGATTTCTGCTACTTTTAAGAAGATCGGAAGCCACTAGCTTTATATGGCTGTCACTGAACCCACAAAGAAGTCCTGGCTCCTAAAACATGGGCCTGGCTCCTAAAACATTTCAATTGAACAAACTGCCATTTTCCACCAGAGGCCCTGGTATGTGTCACCCCTGTCTTCCTGCCGGAGTCACTAGCCTCAGTGGGTCTCACTGGGTGCATGCCTGCTCGGAAGAGTGAGTAACAAAGTCCAAGCATCAGGGGTCACTTGGGGTTCACACTCTGATAATGCATTTCTGGATGAAGAACCTTATAAAAATTAAAGAGGTTGCTGTGGAGAGAAGTCTCCACAGCCCAGTAGTTGAGATCTTGGACTCTAGACCCAAAGACCTGAGCCCCATCCCCAGCACACCACAAACTGACTGCTATAGGATCCTCTCAACCTCTCATCTGCAAAGCAGGGCTGGTGTTGACCCTGCCTCAGGAGAACAGGGTGGGGACTGAATGAAGCAATGCTGTGGAGCCGTGACCTGGGCCTGGCTGCCCGGACACGTGCTGCTGTTGTGCCTTACCCTAGTGCTAGAGCCTCAGCTTGCCCTATGCTGGGGGACAGTATGAGGACTGAATAAGCACAGTCAAAAGGTTTGGGGACAATCACTGAGGTTGGATTTTTCTGGGGAAGGGATGGAGATGCCCAAGTAGCAGCCTCCTTTGGGACCCGGTTAGAAATTCAAATTCCGGGGGCCCCACCCCGCTGAATCACACTGGAGCTGAGCCAGCCAGCCACATGCCCCCCGGCTGCAGGTGGTGCTGCCGGCACTTCAAGAACCCCCCTCTAAATGGTGCTTAGGTCTGCTGGTACTGGGTGGGATTGGTTTGGGCCTCCTTCTTCCCTTCCCCTCCCTTAACAATGTCAGGTCTCTCATAAAGGGCAGAGAAACCATTTCTTCCCATGGTAAATGTGCATCTCCATCTTTCAGTTTTTAAAAGCTCAAGATGTGAAGTGAGGCTGGCCTTCAGCAAGGCCAGCAGGAATCCATCAGTAGCCCAGGCAGGTACTGGTGGGGAGGGGGCCTGTCCTCCCTTTATGGCAGGTTGGGCCTTCTGTGTCTTCACACTAAGGTGGAGCCAGATGGCAGGAGGGGAAGCTGCCTTGGTGGGTTAGGTAACAGCCTTGTGCTCAGATTTAAGTATGCATTTCTTTTGGTACATTTTAGGCAAGTTAACAGTTGCAAACAAAGTTTCCCTGAATCTACTTGAAGGCATCTCGGGACCTGAATAGAGTTGTATGTTATTTTTCTTCTTCTTTCTTCCAAAAAGAACTTGAGATGACTTTCAACAAGAGACAGAAATAAAATAAAACCATGGAAGTAGGCGGGTGGGGGAGGGGGGTGGCGGAAATAAAAGGTTCATGATAAAGGGGCAGATCAGTTGTGCCAGAGAACCTAAGCTTAAAAGAGCTCGTGCGACTGACAGCAAAATGAAGCTTGGAGGTTCCTGGCTGCAAAGGCAAAAAGAGAAACAGGCTGAGTTGGGGGGGCCCTCATTCTCTAACAAGTAACAGACACATTTGTCAGCAAAGACAAACTATTTCCTAGAACTAGACTCCAAGAGAAATTTATGATGGAGGACCTTACATAAGGTACATGAGTATGTATATTTAACACAGATCGCCAGCATTGGCCATGGGATTTATCTGTCTTTTAGGAAAGTAAATTTCAGAGCTCAGCAGGTTGACAGCGTCTCTTCAAATTTACAGTGTCAATGTGCAGTAAAGTAGCTGCTTCCCATACCGCGTTTTGCTGGACCGTCTATCAATATTTGATCAAATTGGGCCAAAGTTTCAAACTGCCCTTAAATTATGCCCAGAGAAAGTGCTTATACATGCAGATGCCTGAGTGGGCTTCAAAATTGAGTCCTTGTGAGCTGGAAGCATCTTTTAAAAATATATCGGCACCATTTTATTCAGTCCCAGTCCTTCCTTAGAATACTTACAATGCAGCTCTGCTTGCAAATCCATGGTTGCCCATAAAAATACCAAGTGCATGGGCTCATTTCACATCTAGGCACCCAGGTTTGCAGCATCTAGTCGTGTACTTACATGTACATACAACTTACTGACACACCTGACATGAAGAATGTCCACAGAATACACATGTTGGAGTCAAATAAGTGTTGCTTTCTGTGAACCCAGAGGATCAGCTGAGAAGATGAAGCGTCGGCTTTGCTCTGCCCATGTCTTTGCTATTTGTATGGAATAATTACTTGAATGGGCCCAGTGGGTTCATTGCCAAGGAGGTGCAGTGTGTGCTCTGGCTAATCTTCTTATCAAAACTAGGTCTCCAGGACTTTGTTGAAAACTGCACCTCAGCAGTCCTCTGGCCACCCCTCAGTTCTTCCTGATTTCATTCAAAAGTGCATTCTCATGGGGAACGCATCCCCACCCTCAAGCACTCTCTGCTCCCTATTCTGCAAGTCGCAGGAAGGCAGGCTTGCTGCAGCCGCCGGGATACCCTGCTCATGGATGCCGATGCCGTGCTGTGCTTTGAGGGTGTGTCACCGCTGGTCTCTTGCATTAAGGTATAAAGGTCCTTGACTGTCCAATGTGAGGTGCAGGATTAATGTTCATGGCCTTTCAAGGTTGCTTCCCACCCTACAGTCAGAGACGGGACCCAGAGAGTTTTGTCCCTATGGGAAATGGCAGAAATTGCGAGTGGACGCAGAATTTTATCCAAATATTATTACCCTGAATGGTTCCATATGAAGGCTTCAATAAAAACCTAAGAACCTAGAGATATTTATCCCCCTGATATTTCTAATGTTGGTCAAATTTTTTTTTGTAAGTTACATTTTCAACCCCTGCAAACTAGCACATTGCATGTAGAAGAGCAGAGGTTTCAAGCATGGCGGGCAGGGGAGTGGGGGGACAGTGGCATTAAAGCTTGAAGGCCATCCTAGTTCAAGATTTCACTGCAATTTGATACAAGTTTATATTGCCTCTTTTTTTTAACTAATTACCAAGTTGTCAAGGCTCAACTGTTCTTTTAGTTCTTTATACTTAAAACAGCAACAGAAAAAGCAATTGGAGAATAGCTGCTGATAGGCAAACTTGTGGGAGATGCAAATATGAAGGGAGTTTCTTCTCTTGTAAGGACTTGGGAATTGTCCCGCTATTTAGGGACAGGCAAATCGTCCACTGAAAGACCCTCACTGGAGAGCAGTCCACCAACATGCTCCGTGAAGCATCTGACCGGCTGGTCCCCTGCGTCCCCTCCGTCTGCACGATGACTGTTGGGTGTCCGTCAGCTTTTCCACTGTAGTCACTGCTTTTCTAGGATTTATTACTCAACTCTGCAAACTGGCTCCAGGCTGCACATGGCTACCACGGAGAGGTCATGTGTTTGTTTTTTGATTTTCTTTTCTTTCTTTCCTTACTGGAGTGGCGTGGGTGGGGAGGGGAGAATGTGTTTTTGTACTCTTCTAAAATTTTTTTTTTAAGTCAAAAAAAGTGGGAGAGTGGGCTTACAGCCTCAGTGTACGGCTTGATGTTTCTCCCAGGCAAATGTGTGCATAAATAATTATCTTAAAGCCGCTGGATGGTGTCCAGGGTGTTTGTTGGTGGGTCAGGCCAGCATGTCGTCAGGTTTTGTGTGGGGGGAGCCAAGTCCTTTACTGTGCTTTTCACCTGGCTTTTCCTGATTTGTGAGACACTTTCTTTTTTGGATGGACCTTCCTTTTCTTCTGTGATAAGAGAAGACATAAAAGGTGGTAATCTAGGACTGACCACAACTGTGGTCCAGTGGGACAAGGACATTAAGCCAGTGGTCTCCTTCCACAAGCGCTTGCTCTTGCAGGTCAGTGCTTGGTGACCCCAGCATTAGTGGGTTAGGCGTTTTTAAATCATATGCATGTGTCACTGTATTAGTAAAAAAAAAAATGCTTTGTTAAAATATGTACAAGGCCATTTCAAAAGAATGAGCTAAATGGGACTTACTCAAACTAAAAAGTTTTTTCTCAGCAAAAGAAACAATAAGAGAGATAAATAGGGAGCCTACATCCTGGGAACAAATCTTTACTCCACACACTTCAGATAGAGCCCTAATAACCAGAATATACAAAGAACTCAAAAAATTAGACAATAAGATAACAAATAACCCAATCAATAAATGGGCCAAGGACCTGAACAGACACTTCTCAGAGGAGGACATACAATCAATCAACAAGTACATGAAAAAATGCTCACCATCGCTAGCAGTCAGAGAAATGCAAATCAAAACTACCCTAAGATACCATCTCACTCCAGTAAGACTGGCAGCCATTAGGAAGTCAAACAACAATAAGTGCTGGAGAGGATGCGGGGAAAAGGGCACTCTTGTTCATTGCTGGTGGGACTGCAAATTGGTGCAGCCAATTTGGAAAGCAGTATGGAGATTTCTCGGAAAGCTGGGAATGGAACCACCATTTGACCCAGCTATTCCCCTTCTCGGTCTATTCCCTAAAGCCCTAACAAGAGCATGCTACAGGGACACTGCTACATCGATGTTCATAGCAGCTCAATTCACGATAGCAAGACTGTGGAACCAGCCTAGATGCCCTTCAATAAATGAATGGATAAAAAAAAATGTGGCATTTATACACTATGGAGTATTACTCTGCATTAAAAAATGACAAAATCATAGAATTTGGAGGGAAATGGATGGCATTAGAGCAGATTATGCTAAGTGAAGCTAGTCAATCTTTAAAAAACAAATACCAAATGACTCCTTTGATATAAGGGGTGTAAACAAGGACAGGGTAGGGACGAAGAGCTTGAGAAGAATATTTACAGTAAACAGGGATGAGAGGTGGGAGGGAAAGGGAGTGAGAAGGGAAATTGCATGGAAATGGAAGGCGATCCTCAGGGTTATACAAAATGTCATATAAGAGGAAAGGAGGGGTAAGTCAAGAGAATACAAATGGAAGAAATGATTTACAGTAGAAGGGGTAGAGAGAGAAAAGGGGAGGGGAGGGGAGGGGAGGGGAGGGGGGATAGTAGACAATAGGACAGACAGCAGAATACATCAGACACTAGAAAGGCAATATGTCAATCAATGGAAGGGTAACTGATGTGATATAGCAATCTGTATACGGGGTAAAATTGGGAGTTCATAACCCACTTGAATCAAACTGTGAAATATGATGTATTAAGAACTATGTAATGTTTTGAATGACCAACAATAAAAAAAAGGTCTTGCTTGTAAAAAAAAAAAAAAAAAAGAATGAGCTATAAATTCATATATTTCTATTAGCTATGCTATGTGTTCCCTGTTAATGCAGTCTATGTGTAGGCACGAAAATATAATTACATACATCTAATTTCATTCTATTTACTCATAAAAATCTCTAGCTTTTATTTTTTAGAATTTCATAAGGAGAGCAAACTGGTTGAATTTGGTTCATAATGTTCAGGACCTTGGCTCATTACTTCATGATATATCGATTCAAATATCTGATTGTAAATAATAATAATAATAATAATTATTATTATTATTATTATTAGTTGGTATAAATTAGCTGAGATACCACATAAAATTGTATGGATTGAAATGGTTTCCCTTACACCCTAATACTAAAATTCACACCTCCCCTGCACAGGCACACCAAGCTGCCCTGCCGGCCACCAAGGGAAGTCTCAGGGAAGTACTCGGGTCATACCCACCCTGCACCTCTCTGAACCCCATCAGGGTACCTGCACCCAATACCGTGACATCCAAGAAGGAGTCAGGACCCTGCGCTTAACCTACATTTCCTTATTTTAAAGTAAATTTTTAAAAATACTATTGATTGCATAAGAGAAAATATAAAAAAATATGTAAATTCCAGTTCTGATATTTTCTTTCTCTATCAGAGTGAATCCTCTGTGGACCCCTGGGAGCACACAGCCCCTTAGAGGGGGGCTGAGTAAAACGCCACGGGATCGGCCACTTCCCTCCAGTTTAAGGCGAACCCCATGTTTTCAGAGTTGTCCCCTCTCTCCCAGCCTCCTTCCCACTCTGCCCCTTCATGTACACACAGAGGCATCCTGTGGTGGCTGCTTGCCGATAAGGGACCCAGGTGTCCTGCAGGTGCTCTCTGTCACTTTCTTTCGCTCCACTCCTGATCCTCAGTTGGTGACACCAAGGCTTCCTTCCCTGGGTGCCCACGTGGGCACACACTGAGCTCCACATCTGAGTTCCGAGGCAGGTCCGTGAGCACAGCCACGTGGGGGCCAGTTGGAGACCAGCTCGCCAGAAGGTGCCCAGTTTGTTACGCCCTTGGAGAGCTGGTGCCTCGTCCCACAACGGTCACATGGCTTCTGCTCTTTTTTTTCAAAAAAGTATTTTAATTTTTAAAAGACAAGTCAACAAATTTTCTGCTCTTACCCTTATATCAAAAAAGGAATTGTTTGTTGTGGCATTCTTAAAAGCTCGAACAAGAAAGAAAATGAACTCTCATAACCACACCCAATATACTGTGAACACTTTGCTGTTTTACCCTTCTGTATATTTTATGCCGATTAAAACTAAAACATTATCATACTTAAAGTATGCTCTATTTTGTAATATAGTTCTCAAGTTAATGGTATCTCCTCGAGATCTTCTCATGTTTCAAAATAGTGCTGTAGAACCTCATTTTCAATACCAAAATCACATTACGTTGAATAGTACACTATAACTGATTAAGGTAATCTCTTAGTACTTGATAATTTAGATGATTGTTTAGATCATTTCCTTTTTTTAACTCTGATAAATGTGTTCTGATGCAAAAAAATTATATCAAAGTATTTGAACACATCTATGATTATTTTCACAGGAAGGCTTTCAGAGCAGAACCACTGAGCTAAAGGTCATGTTTGTGGGTTGGAGGAACTTTCCATATGTGTTGTAAAATCTATGCACATGTCTATTCACATGTGCACACACACATCCATATACACGTAGGGACATGATTGGACATCTGTTCCTACAGGTTTGCATCTAAGGATTCAACCAATCATGGATCCAAAATATTTGAAAATAAAATCTCATCTGTACAGCACATGTACAGATTTTTTTTCTGGTCATGATTTCCTAAATGATACAGGTTATTGACATAGCATTTACACTGCATTAGGTATTGTAAGTAATCTAGAGATGAATTGAGGTACACCAGATAATATGCACAGGTCGTGCACAAATTCTGTGTCATCGAGTACAAGAAACTTGAGTATCTGAAGATTCCTGGGGGATCTAGAACCCATCCCTTCGAGTACTTGAGAGTGACTATAAAATCCCATGGGTACACATGAAGCGAAGTGGCTTCCTCAAACACATGACGTTCTTCCACATATGTTTCTGCAGCACATGCACCTTCTGGTACTTTAATATTAATAACTGAGAAAACAAAATCTCCAGAGAAAGCAAGCCTACCCGGAAGCCCCAAGCCTGAGTAGCAGCTAAGAGCTACTAGAAGGGAAAAGCACAGTTCACGAGGACAGAGTCCAAGGTCTCCAGCAATGACACATGCTCAAGTTCAAAAGCAGTAAAACATGTCAGGCTCAAGGTACCTACTAAAATTTCAGTTTGGCTGGAGCACAGATAGAAGCCGGGAAGGAAGGAGGACCCAGAGGGACTCAGAACTCACACTGTGGAAGTCACGTTTTGCAAGGAGCTCAGTGGGACTATGGAAGAGTTTATTTCATAGGAGAGTTTTTAGCTGGATTTCTAAAGGAAAAAAAAATCACAGTGGCTGCCAGATGATATAAGAGTGGCCCAAGACAACAGCCAGCAGTCAGGAGAGAAATGGGGCTGTGAGGTCACCAGGTGGCAGGGATGGTGGTCAGGAGGAGGAAGTGGCGGGGGAGGGTGGCAGGAGGTCCACAGGCTCGTCTCTGCCTGGGGCTCTGCCTGGGGCATCATGGGCTGTGGAGTTGGACGGCACCTGGATTTGCTTGCTGCCTCTCACCTTTCCCGGGTTCATGATTTACTGCCACAGTCTGTTGGGATGTTTGTCTTTGTCCTGGGATGAGGGCTTCTGGGCTGGAGGTGAAGGATGGGCTTGTTCTCACGGCTTCCTGCTCCCTTGTCAGTTTGGCACTTGGACTTGGGGTGATGGGTTTTGGCCCTGGTGATGCCTGAAGACCTCAGACCCTCAGAGACCGGTGGGACCGTTTTCTCAGTGGTTTCCCAGTGGCCTTTAAGGTTGTGAGAGTGCAAGGAACAGACCACTTTTCACAATTTGCACGTTCCAGCAAGAGCGTAGGAGAAGAATACTGTCTACAGGAGCTGGGAGCTTCCGTTCACACGCCTAAAAGGCCTGTACAAGTCACCCAGATGAATAAACAGACAGGTGTAATAATGGAGAGGTGACAGCAAGGACGGTGATGAACGGAACAGCCCTTGACTTTTTTAACAGGCGCAGCTAGGAGAACATGTTGCTAAATCTACCAGGTTTTTTTAGTTCATTCAAAAAAAAAAAAAAAAAAAAGTTTTCCTAATAGAACACTTAGGAAAGGATACGTGTAAAACACATCAATCGTGAAGCTACCAATAAGAAGATAAGCATCCAAAGCCCCCACTCAGGTAAACTAAGTTACAAATATGGTTGAAGCTTCCTGGGATGCCCCAGTACCATGCCCCCATCATCTCCAAGAGCCATTAGCGGGGATTAGGTCTTCAGGATTCTGTTGCTTTTCTTTATAGTTTTAGAACATGAGTTTATATCCCCAAACAAGGAACTGTTGCACCTGTACGGAGCCAAGTACAAAGATATTCATGGTGACATTGTTCATATTAGCCAAAATATTTTACGAAAGGCGAATGTAAAAGTAGATCGGGCTTTCCTCGTGTACGGCATGGGCATATGGGCATCAGGACAGACAAGCCGCAACTTTGTGAATGAATTTCAGGAAGATGTGTGCAAAAAGAAAGTCATAGATATATGGTAGGACACCATGTGAACAAAATAATGGTGAGAGGCACTTTCCTGTTTCTTAAGAAACTAAAAATTTGTAATTTTTGTGCTGTCTCCCAATTTTTAAATGTTGGAAAGTAATTTATTAGATTTCAAAAATGTATGCCAAATAAAATGTGTGTTTGGATGACCTCTTTCCTGTGAACTCTTTGCTTCTGACCTCTGCTGTGGGGCCTGGATGAACTCTTAACACTTCTGAAGTACCTACTATGTGCCTGCTACCAGGACTCCCTAATCAGGTCTCACAGCTACTCAGGCAGATGCAGTGTTAACCTTTGTCCCGTCTTATCAAGGAGGCACAGACTGAGTAAGTGGGTTGTCCCAAGTTATACCATCAGGCAGTAGTGGCCTGAGATTTAAACTCAGCCCTTTGGCCTGTCCTGTCTGCTGTGCTGGACCACGTCTTTGCCCCGTCTCGGGGTGGGTTTCTGGTGAAGGGATTGGCACTGTTCTCATGGGTTTCACTTTCCCTGAAAATAGAGCATGGACTTAAAAAATGATTGGCTGCATTTTTGCTTAACAGGAAATGTACAGTTTCGTTGTCAAAGACAAAATTCCAACCCCGTCGGCCAAGATCAGACAGGCTGGTGGTCTGAGGCATCAACAGAAGGCTCTATGTGGCTGTCTGACGGTTCTCTTTCTGGGTCCCTGGTCAGCTGCTCCTTCTGTTGACCCTTTATGATCAGCTTCCTGCTTTCTAATGTGACATAGATGGAGACATTTTAGGAGGGTTACAGTATACGAAGTGTCTCTCTCTCTCAACCCCAGGGACATTGCTTTTCTGAAATAAAAGTACCTCTGTTCTTCTGCCTATAAAAGGAATACATTGTACAGTATAAGAAAAAAACAATTAAAACTCTCTCACAGATGTCATTTCTCTTAATATTTGGACTGGGGCTTTTCACAGTTTTTTTCTCCATGGGCATAACATGGTAGCACAGTCAAAAGAGACACAGTAAACTGCAACAGAATTTTATATTTTTCCTTCTGTTATTTATGGTGAATATCTTTTCCTACCAATAGGTAAAAGCATAAATATGAGATCTTAGTGACTATATTTCAGTGTATGGATATAACATATTTTTTAAATATATTTTTTATAACTTTATTTATTTACATTTTGTGTGGTGCTGAGGATCGAACCCAGTGCCTCAACCATGATAGGTAAGCACTCTCCCACTGAGCTACAGCCCCAGCTCCAGATGTAACATATTTATTAGCCCACTTGCTGCACATAGTTTTTTTTTAAACTTCTTCCTATTTTAAATAACACTGAGATGAACATCCTTATATTCATACAATTGCACAGTTGCCCTTGTCTGTTTATCTCCTGGGGCTGGAATCTTAGCAGTGGAATTGCTATAGACTTTGCCCGTTCTAAGCCTTTTGATACTTCTTGCTACAGCACCCGAGAAGGGATAATTTATTGGGAAGAACATGAAGGGCTTGCTTACTGGGATTTAATATTCACTCGCTTTGAAGGCACTATCGCAGCCTGTCACGTCAGGGGCCTGGAGGTCCCCTCTGATGTAAATCAAAACATTTGAGTTAACCACATTCAGCCTTGTCAGTCACCCACAAATTATAGGAGCCTCCTCTGTCTTCGTCAATAATGAAAAAAAGGGGGGAAATTACCCCCAAATGGCATAAAAATTAGGAACCAGACAAGTAGTCACCCAAAGAAGACAAGTGAGATGACAGTTGAAGAATTTCAGATGAGGACTGGGTGCAGCAGGTTGAACTAGCACCATTTCTAGAAAGAGGCCTGTAGCAACTGACTCCTGAGATCCCAGTGACCAGGTCAGCAACCCAGAGTGAAGGCACAGAGAAGTCACTCATCAGAGGACGAGGACTGAACAGGGTGCAGAGAGCTGAGACCATCATCTCGGCGATACAAAGTCATGATCTTCGACAGAGGCAACATGGTAATTGGTTTAAGACTTAAATCTGGCCCTGACACTGCCTAATTTTTTTTCTCTGCAAAAAATTTCTATTTTCCAGCTTTTGTATTAGGCAAAAATTTTGAACGGTGCATATATTGTCTTCATTTCTGGAATAGTCTCCATTACAGAATGACAAATAGTTTATATGTAGCCTGATTAATTAAAAAAAAAAAACAAGAAATTCAAAAGCTGTGACTTTAAAATCTTTTATGAGTCTCTCAATGAAGAAGCGATAGGTACAGCGGGTCTTTCTAACCACTAGTGTCAGTTCCTCTTTTTCGCTCCAGTCCATGGGTTCCAAGCATCTTACCACGAAATCCTCTTTGAGACAACAGTGCATCCTCGGCGAGCTGAAGTTCAAGGGAAGTCAGGTTCTGAGCACGACACCGTATTGTCTCTATTGAACATCAACGTGGATGGCTTTTTGACAGGATTACAGCTAACAAGTTGGGTATCCAGTCATGCAGGGCAATTATGTTTGAGCTAATTTGATGAATCAACTTGATGTTCCCTTATGGTCCCCGGATCCTGCATGAGCGCATGTGCCCAATTTTCTCCTGGAGGTCAAAAAGAAGCTTTGAAAGTTGGCTAGTCCCCTCACATCCGCAGGTCCCCTCTGGCAGAATATTCTCTTACCTAGTGCAAACACTAGGAAGAAGCACTTGGTAATACCATCAGGGCCACTGGTCAGGCCCTGGGCCCTTTCACAGCTAGGGTTCCAAAGGCCAGCTCCTGCCTTGCGAGCTCTTGAATAATTTTGTGGTGAGGAAAGCAGAGAGCTCATTCCCGAGGCATTCAGGGCTCAGGCCCTGGGAATGATGATTCCCCATTGCTGGACTCCTTGGATAGGGGGTTTGTGAGGACTGGCAAGAGGCGTGAAGATTTCCCGAGCTACTTTCCCCCTCGTCTTGATTAATTTTTTCCAACTCCCTGGTTCCCGGGAGGCTGCTGGCGGAGTAGCTGAGAGCAGGGTGTGGGAGTGCAAATGTCTGGGCAGGAATCCTGCTCTTGGTGTCTCGTCCCCGTGCAGCTCTGGGCCATCCTCTCATAGCTCTGTAACTCTCCCCACTCTAGGAAATGTGGGCCAGAACTTGCACACTTCACAAAGTTACACAGTCACGGCCATGCACCTGCACCAGCAGTCCTCAATGGCAGACCACGTACATGCTGGTGTTGCTGCAGGATTGTGGCAGGAGCTGAGAAATTCCCATCGTCCTCTGACACCGTCACAGTGCAGTGAACTCCTCCCATGCCCGGTGCTGCTAGTGCAAACAGATATCGCTGCCTCTTGGGTAGAAGCGTAGCACATACAATGGTCTGCAGTGCAGGAAGCTTGGTGGAGGTGGCAAATGACCATGCTACTGGCTTGTGTATTGACCATTCTGCACTTTTTATCATTATTTTAGAGCGCATCTTACTTACCAACACACACAGAGTTGACTGTAAGACAGGGTGCTGTGTGATGTGGGCAGCAGCCTTGTATGTCTCACATTCACCTCACCTTTGGATGGACCCATGCCATCTGGGTTTCTGCAAACATACTCTGATGTTTGCACAATGACTAAATCAGCTACCCATGAGTTTTTTTTTTTTTTTAACTATCTTTTAGTTATCGATGAACTTTTATTTTATTTATTTTTATGTGGTGCTGAGAGTTGAACCCAGTGCCTCATACATGCTAGGCAAGTGCTCTTCCACTGAGCTACAGCTACAGCCCTAACAGTGAGCTTTAAATGATGCACAACCATACAGCAGTACGTACAAAGGAATGCAGATGGTACCCAATGTGTGCAAGTGTCCTGATATCAAAAATCATTGCCGGTCCTCCATTGAATGTTGGTGACTTCCCATGCCCAGAAAGTGATAGGACTTGATTAATTCAAACAAATTAAGTAAATTCTCTGATTTGAATTGATACCTGGTGTTATTTTTTTTCCCAAAATCATTAGCAAAAAGGCTCTTGCACCATCAGATATTAAAACCAATTACCAAAATTGAAAATTTTTGTCATTTTTTTATAGGTGGGAGTTATTATGTGGAACAGGCTAAAAGTAGGTGGCTGACTGAGTTGTAAACTGGGTTCGCCAATACATCAACTTTTGCATTCCACATATATTTAAGGAGAGCTACCTACTGTGGGGAAAAAAAAAAGAGTGTTCTAGAGAAAGACAGATAGGATTTCTGTCACTACTCAATTCTATGTGTGAGCCACTTAACCACCCAGGCAAGATTCCAGTGCTGGCACCATTAAATTCAGATCAGTGCACATTACACTGGTAACGCCCCTGTTAGGAGCAGGTGAGATAGGGCAAGGGCCTCGGTCAGTACCTGGAACGAAGGAGGTGCTCATGCCCATGTCATTGACTCAGTCACCTTTTGTATAGTAAAAGGATGGCTATGGCAGCTTTAGAGACTTAGCCATCTGCATAGCCCAGCGCAGGGGACATGGGACACATTATTTTCTCAGTAAACACTTTGTGAAGGAACAAAGCACTGAATCAATGAGTGAGTGAGTAGCTGGAGCGTGGTTGACTCCCATGACACTAGTGGCGAGTCAGCATGTGGCCACCAGGGACAGAGATGGTTAAGACATGGACTCTGAGTCAGACCCCTCCCAGGGCTAATGTAGGTTTGCAATACCAGCTGAGAGCCCTGGACAGGTCGATCAGTATCTCTGAGGCTCACTTTCCACATTTGCAAGTTGAGTTCAGTCATAGCTCTGCCAGAGCCGGGTGGGCTTGCTGTATTTCTTCTTGCCCAGCTTGGGGGATGCAGGGTGAACGAGACAGACAAGGTCTCCGCCCTCGTGGAGCGGACAGGCTGAGGGGTGAGATAGGCAGTCGCCAGTGACCAGCACGATCATTTTAGATGTGGTGGCATTTCTGAGAAGACAATAGATGCAGAGGCCCTGAGGGGGGAATGTTTGCTCCAGAGTTCTGGGCACCCCATGAACCAGGAAGAGAGGGGTCCATGGGGACGCCCAAAGCCTGCTCCTTGGCACTTCATAGCTCCTGGTAAAACGTCTGGGTTTTCTTCCGAGGGCGGTGGGGAGCCACTGGCAGGCTTTTCACGGCTCAGGGGCGAGTCCCATTTCCTCTCCATGGCACACGGCACCAGCAGTGCGGAGGGTGGTTGGTGGCAGGGAGGGTGGCAGGAAGGCAAGCCAGGAGGCTCCTGTGCCCGAGAGAGGCCAGCGTTGGAGCAAAGGGCTGCCGTGGTGAGGGAGCCGGAAGTTTCCAGACACAGAGGCAGAGTCCTGGAGGCAGCCTGGAGTGAGGCAGAGGAGAGGGGGCTCCTGGCTCCCGTCAGCCCCCACTAAGCCGCCTGGACCCGCCCGCCGCCATCTCATTCCCTGGGTGCTGCTCCCCGCTCCTCCGTGGTTTGCCTCTGGGCACCCTGATCTCCATAGCGATGAGTCCTCTCTTCCTGTGGGGCTGAGCTGGGTGTCAGGGAGGCGGGCTCTGGCTCCCAGGGGACGTGAAGTCAACAACGGTCCAAGGGAAGAGACAACCAGCAGGGACTGCTTTCTGGAATGAGTGTTTTTATTATTATTATTCAGTATTTACAGGAGTCCCACATGGTATCATACGAGATTTTAAAGAAACTTGCTATAAAAACTTAAACGGCAGTAGAATGCAAACGACGAACATAAGACAGAAGATAGGAACCAAAAACAAGTATATTAGTCAAAGTATTATTCCCCTAGAAGACTCTCACAGGATCCATGGATTTATTGATTCAATACTCACTTGCTGCATTCTTGCTGCCCAGTGGGATACGGGGGAAGTGAGGCCAGCGGGGACCCTGCTCTCCTGCAGCTTACAGTTTAATGGGGTGGACGAGTGGCAAAGAAACTCTACAAAACAGAGGCCACTGGTGTCTTGAACAGAGGTAGCCATTTGTGTACCAGCAAAATGTAGTTGACAGGCAGAGCAGGCCACTGCATGCTGCAGAGATGAGGAGCAACATCAGATTGTGAGCTTTGGGTGGATAATCCTGAACTTGAGACATACACACACACACACACACAGACATACATATACATATATATGTGTGTATGTATATATATTTTTTGAGAGACATTGAAAATATGTATTTTAAAATGAATAGAAATTTGTATTATATATTATATATTTCATATACAACATTGTAAGGTTGATTTTATTGTAGTATTAATATATATAATATGATGTGTGTCACATAAGTACATAATATTTATTACATATATATATACACACACGTATGAAATATACATAATATATGTGTGTATATACATCATTGTATATATCATCTATGATTAATATGTATATTTACATGATCCCATTTTAGCATAAATACGTTTGTCTTTAGGAAAGCCGTTTTACACACACCCCTGTAATGCCATATCCCCCAAGTAAAAACTTCCTCCTCGCGCTCAATTAGGAATTCTACTTCCAGACCAGAGAGGAGGGCTGAGCTCTGGTTCTGCCCAAGGCCTCGCGGGGGGTGCACTTCCCAGTGCTCCACTTTGACCTGGTGCAGCTAAGACTTCTCAGTGGGCGGGGGCTGGCTCCGCACTGATTCCAGTGCCTTCCCTGGCTTGTTCTTTTCTCCATATAATGAACACTAATTAGGCATCTGCTTCACACAAGATGCTGCAATTTGAATAAGCAAGTCACAGCCCGTGAACGTATCAGAGATGTTTAAAGTTGTTTAAAAATAACTTTCAACTTTCATATTATAAAAATCATAGGAAATTTAAATTTTGAATGTACTTGTACTAATATATATGATTTAGTATATGTGCATATTACAAATACATGTTTTTGAGAGATATTAAAAATATATATCTTAAAATGCATAGAAATTGGTATTCTATATTTTATATACAACATAGTAAGGTTGATTTTATTGTATTATTAATATATGTAATATGATGTATGTGTCACATAAGTATATAATATTTATTACATAAAATATATATTACATATTATTTATAAGCATATATTACATATACTTATTCATGTAAATTATGAAGCATTATATATTGTTATATCACATAAACTCTTATTATATGTGTGTCTAGATAAATAGACATCTTTTTGAGGGGATCATGTTGCTTATATTTTTGAATTTGCATTTTCACTTAATACTTCATGAGTATTGTTTTAATCATTAAATATTCTTTTGAACTTTCGTAGCTGCTGAAGAATCCACTGTTTAAATAATCTAGAACTATAACCTATCGAATGGCGTCTTAGCGTATTATAATTTTCCTAATATTGGACATTTCAGTTGCATCTATTTTTTCCCCTGATGATGCCCGCTGTGAGCAATAGCCTTAGCTAAATTAGGATCGCTTCCTGACGACTCCCACGCAAGGTCCCCAGCTCTCACCGAGGACATCTTGTGGGTCTCTCAACGCTGTGCCACAGGCAGAGAGGGCCAGGGCGGGGAGGAATGGATCTCAGATTATTCATCTCAAGGAGCGTTCTTGTGGAAGAGAGTGAGATCTCCAAGTCAATATGGTGCTTTTAAGCAGGAATTGCGGTTCTTGTAGCATCTTCTCTTCTCACTTAAAAAGACTGTCACATGAACCTAAGATTCTAAATAAAAATAAATATTCTTTGAAGCTAAATAGCCCTCAAATGAGAGAAATTTCTTCAGATCTTCAAATCACTCCTTAAGCAAGATGCTTTCTAATTGAGCATTTTTGTGCCATCCTCTATTTTCTCCAGGCTTGGGTCTGTTGACCAGACCAGTTGCAGTGACGTGTTCCTATGGTCATAGCGGATTTTGACCTGCCGCAAGGCTAGGGGTTTGCAGGGCCGATTTGTCCAATAGTGGGCTGATGATTTCAGAATTTCAGAGTGAGGCTTTTTGCTTCCGTCAAACAAAATTCCCCCGTGGCTGCTGTGTTCACCGGCAGACTTGGTGTGTGCCTGCCTGGGCGCCGATGCAGAGATGGTGCCCAGGGCTGGAGTGACACCCCCACAGGACTGGCTCCACTCATTCCAGGAGCGGCTGCAGCCGTTGGGGCAGAGCACACACCCTGCCCACCTGGGTCTCACTCTGCCCAGGATGCCCAGGCCTGCACCGAGCTCAGGCCGCATTTAGAGTGCCCCCTGTCACACTGGGGAAGAGTGACAGTCTTCCCCACGTGATGAAGGAATTGACACCGAGTCACACTTGAAATCTGCTTGATCCTTAAGGTTCATTTTGGTCATTTGCACCAATAAGCCTTTGGGTTCGAGACGCAGAAACAGAACACCTGATGGCTTCTACCTTGTATCAAGTTGGGGTTTCTTCCCGGGGGAGGAGCCAGGGTGGCTGGTGACTGCCTGTCAAGTGCCTCCCCGGTACCAGGCGCTGGGCCAGGATTGGGCACGTGATTTTTCTTGCCGAGTCCACTTCCCTCTTGGGTATCTGTTGTCTCCTTTTCATTCAAGTCTAAAAGTGAGGAGGCACGGCTCCCTTTCCTTACCGGGAAATCCCAACTCCCCTCTGCTGCTGGAGGAGCCTCCTGGGCGCTGGCCTGGCTGCTGGTTTCACTGGGTCCTCTTCCGCCTCTTCCTCCAGCCACCTGCCTGCCTGTCGCTACTCTAGCGAAGTCAGTGCTTTCTGCACCAGGCCCTTTGCACTTGTGCTTCCTGCTTTCTGGAAGCTTCTCCTTATCCTGGCCTCCACCTGAGAGGCATACCTTCTCACCTGTCAGACGCATCTTCTCCAACCTCCCCTGATCACAGAAAATAAATTTTTTGCAGAGTAAAACTATTTATTCCCTGTTCCCATCACCCTTTATTGCTCCAGAGAACTTTGCTTATTCTGAAATGATAGGCTCCTCTGGCTCATTTCTCTGTCCCCACGGGTATTTCTTAACAACGAGGGCAGGTAGGCCTCCTTGTCTCTCTCAGTGTTGTTTGTCAACATCTGGCAGAGGCAGGGGCTCAGGAACAGTGTGGTAAGCAACTAAATCACTCGAGCAACTACTTGCAAAGTGCCCGTCACGTGTTTAGTACTGTTCTAGGCACTGACGATACAAGCAAATAAAGCTCCCTGCTCTGGAAGGGAAAGACAGATGCTAAGCAAAAGAATTAGCAGATGACATCTTAGGGAGTAATGTGCACAAGGTAGGTGATGATATTGGGGTGAGATCTTCTGCTCTTAGATGAGGCTTGTCTGATAAGGTGGCATTTGTGGAGAGACCTAAATGTAGTCAAGGACAAGTCATGTGGACATCTGGGACAAAAATGCTCTGGGAAAAAAGGACAGCAAGTGCAAAAGTCCTGGGGCTTCGGTTGGTTTGCAGCAGAGTGGAAAGAGCATAGTGGTGTGCAGGAGTGAGAGCTAAGTCAGAGGGAAAGGCCAGGGTAAGGCCTTGTGAAGGTTTATATGTTGCACGGACAGCTCCAGCCTTTAGTAAGAAAGCAGTGGGAAGCCATGGAGGGTTCTGAGGTGAGGCATTCTAAAGTTCCATATCTTGACAGCGGTGGAGCAGGATAGAAACTGGCCTCTCTGAGTTCACGGTCCACTCTCCATACTGTGACTATCCCCACCCCTGAATTCCTCCTGTGCACGCCATCATCAAACGAGACTCACCTCCTCCACTGACGCCTGGCTTAGGCAGAAAATCCCTGGGCTGGTGGCAGGTTAGTTCTGCTGCATGTCCCCACTAGTGTGGCACGTTAGTGTCCACCTGTGCAGCCAACAGCCCCTACCCGGGTGAGCCGTTCTTCCGGCTGATCACAGACCGGGGCTCCATTGCGTCAGCATAGCTGTCCTCAAGCAACAGCACTTGCTCCCTCCCGAGTGTGATGCTCTGCAGCCTGGCAGGGTGCCAGGGGTGAGTACACTGAGCCCAGGGATCCTGCTGTTCCAGCTCACACAGCAGGTGCTGGCATCCCTGTGCCACAAACCCTGTCCCCTGGCATTGTGGCCAGGTCCTGTCTCAGACACCAGGGGACAGGCCACCCTTCCTCTTTGCAGATGGCAGGAATTCTTCAGCCCCCACCCAGTTCCTGGGTGCTAGTTACCAGAGAGGGCACAAAACCTTCTGCATATTTTATTGGCGAGGGCTTCAATTTTCAAGGGATTGGAAATGCAATTGGTTCAAATCAAGAAGATTCATGCAATGGTTTGTGTCTCCAAAAGCTCAGGGTGCCTCGGCCTGGGCCACGTGGATGGGATAACTCAGGAATGTCCTCAGAATTTGGCCTTGCTCTCCATCACTGCCTTATTTGGGAAACCTCTATTGTCAGGATGCAGGTAAATGCCTACACAGGTGACCTCCTGAGCCCTCCAGAGCTCCTGATCTGCTTCTTCACATTTCTAGTGGACATCTCAGCACTGAGTGCCCTTGGCCCAGGCTGGTTCTCACATCCAGTCCTAAAGTAATCACTGTGCAGAGCAAGGTGGTGTCCCTGACTGGCTGGTCCTGGCACCTGTTCAACCCTGGAGCCTTACTCAGACTTAGCCCGTGGGCTCCTCCAGGACCCACAACATAAAAGGGCCAGTTTCTCAAGAAAGACTAGGGTCAAATTGCCAGATGTTGGGTTTAGTCTTAAACCAACACGTGGCAACACGTACCCATTCTGCAGATGAAGAAGGTGAGGTCCTGAGAAGCTGCCACCTAACACTGTGCTGCTGGTAGGGGCCCAGCCAGGATTGGAGGTCCCATTTGTCTCCCCAGATCTCATGATCATTGATGGGTCTCATTACACTGGAGAGACAGAGAAGAGTTAAACAGAGACAAGGAGATCCTTCTAACCTCCTGATAAAGCAGCTCTGCCCCACGGACTCATCCTTTATCTCGCTTTCTTTAATACACTTTGAGTGGAGCTGGAAACTTGTTTTCCAGGTAATCTGATCACGGTGGTAAGTCACTCAGAGCAAGAACAGAGAAGCATTCTGAAACCACCCTGGAGGAAAATGTGCATTGCAGCCTATGATCCCAGCGCAGGGGAAATCCATATGCCCAACATTCTCTTACATAAATGTATGGGGGCGTGTTTTAAAAGCACACACATTCATACCCTCTGTATGTATATAAATATAGGTATCTATGCCTCTGTGGGTTTCATAAGCACCAAGTGACTCAAATATTAATTATAGTCTCCTTGGTGAGGAAAAATATTTTCCTTCTATCATATTCATTTTATGACCATCTGAAGTTTATCTTGGGAGAGGTGACTAAAGTATCTGGCAACCGTGTGCTTCGACTGTGAGACTGCGTGTGCATTCCAGGTTAACTTTTCTAAAACTCCTACTCTCTTGACTTTTTATTATTAGCACCAATAAATAATTACAGCATTCTGAAACTGCATATGAAATATGCTATCGTATGTAATACCAATAAATTCTAGCAGCAATCCTTCCAAGGAAGCTCCACTACCACCATCATCATCATAATGGATGAAGACAGGAAGGCTTCAACGATTTGCCTAATGAAACACAGAACTCAGGGGACGATAGAGGTGGGACTCACATTGGGTCACTTTCATTTTAAAGCAGACTTTCTGAAGCTCAGTACAGTGGATGTTTGGCCAAGTGATTAACTAGTCCACTACTATGGAAACTAAGCAGAAAATGTCAGAACTCCAAGTTTCCCAACCAAGAAACTAGAATCTAGTGAGGCTTTTCTGGAAGATTTCCTGGAGTCCACCATTACTACAGGTGCACATCTTTGGATCCAGTCATTCCATTAGAAGTGACGGTAAAAAAAAAAAAAATGTGTTGAGGATGTAAATATTAAAATATTCATGCCAGGTTATTGATAGTCGAGACAGGGGGGACACCCATCAGTAGAGTCAGTCATTAAATTAGAGCACGTGAATGCAACAGGAGACTGAGTCACCATTTCTTTGGAAGCATGCAGGGCTTAAACATAAACCCAAGGAGAAGTAAGCAAGATATATTTTAAATTCTTAAAAAGTTGCCAAAGAAATGCATGATCCCAATTTTACAGGGAAGAGCTCAGCATCTGTCTGCATGGAGGTGGAATAAAAGTGTGTGTGTGTGTGTGTGTGTGTGTGTGTGTGTGTGTGTGCGTGTGTGTTTGATCCTACCAAGGAAGTTCCCAGAGACAGAGAAACGGATTTGAGAACTATAATTACCTTGGAGAAGTTCTGGTCTGGGAAAGGGGTGCCTAGTTATGCTTTTTTTCTGGGTACTTAACACCATTTTTAACAGGGAGGGGGGTGGTTTTGTCCCTCAGGAGACATTTGGTAATGTGTGGGCACATTCTGTTTTCCACAATTGGGGGTGGAGGGATGCTACTGGCATCTATTAGATACAGACAAGCATTACTCCTAAAAATCCCACACCACACACGACAGCCCTGAAATTATCCAGCCCAAAATGTCACCAATACCAAGACTGAGAAATTCGACTCTATATCCTTTCTGAGCATCTGAGTTCGTTGCTATAAGCATTTATGTTTTTTAAAAAAGATAATAAATTTTTAGTTGTAGAATGGATGCAATACCTTTATTTATTTATTTTTATTTGGTGCTGAAGATCCAACCTAGTGCCTCACATGTACTAGGCAAGTGCTCTTCCACAGAGCCACATCCCCAGCCCATTTTTTAATCAAATACTTCAAGAAGTGTGTGAAACCCAGTTACAGTTCTGATACTTGGGTAGAACCATTATTGCTGATGCTTTTAAAAATCTTTAAAGATCAAATCAAAGTCACAACTTTAATACAGATAGTTTTCCCTACTTAGAATATGTCTTTTTCTTCTTTAGAACAGTTCTTTATTAGAATGTAGAATTCTTTATTAGAATGCAGTATTTTTATCTGTCTTTCAAAAGAATTTTCAATCATTTAAACTAAATAATGCAATGATATTTGTACCATTTTATAGATGTAAAAATTCTGAAGCGGATCCTAGTGTTACATGTCCATCATCTCAGCGATTTTGGAGGCTGAGGCAAAAGGACTGCAAGCTTGAGGCCAGCCTCAGCAATTCAGTAAGATCCAAAATAAAAAATAGAAAGAGTAGGGTATGTAGCTCAGTGGTAAAGCCCCCCCCCCCCCGGTTAAATCCCCAATACAAGGAAGGAAGGGTGAGTGCCTAGCATTCACATAGTCTGGGTTCAATCCCCAGTACTTCAAAAAGAGGAAAAAAAGTGCAAAAAAAGGAACAAGTTTTTGAAGGCTTCATTCTGAACAACCGAGTTTGAACTTCATCATTTCATCTCCAAACAGGACACTTCTCTCTCTTCAGCAGGAGCACCCGAGTTTGGAGAGGATGGGTACCTCTTCTCTGTTGCTCGCCCCTCTATTGACTCAACATGACAGAATCTAGTGAAAAGGAGGCCCCTTGATTGGGACTGGGGGACTGAGCTCTGTGTGGGGCTTCCATCAAGGACAGGCTTGCTGTGAAATTCCCATGGCCTTAAGGAGCCTAGCGCCTCCCGCTTTACCAGACACCGCTATGACCATCATCCTGATGGCTCAGGACAGAAAGGAGTTGGTGATCCCAGGGCCAATCCCTGCAGTCACCTGTCTTCAGAGCCCCTTTCCCAACTCTGAAGGGTAGGACACAGCATTCCCAGAGCCCCTGGCCTCTAAGGTGCAGACTGGGCTGCTCATGAGTCTTTCTTGGGCCTCCTGCATTTGTTCAATGTTAATTCCAATATTCTCCGGGTAAGGTAGGACATGCTGTGCTGGCAGGCGACCCCAAATCTCCAGAGCTTAAAGCAGCAAAGATTCCCTTGTCACTCACACTGCGTGCTCACTGTGGGTCACTGGTGACTCTGAGTTTCCCCCAACCTGGGACTCAGGCAGTCAGTCTGGAGTGCACACGGCTTGTCCCTGTGACGGGGCAGAGCACAGCAGATCCCACTCCAGCTCTCAAAGTGATTCTTTCATTTCTGAGGCCTTTCTGACTGTGAAGTGGGTGGAGGTAGTGGGGGTACGTAAACATCAAACATGCCCGAGGCCTGAAAGGAGTTGTGAAAGCCAGGCACCACTCGGAATTCCTGGATCCTTTGGAGAAACTTCAGGATGTTATCACAGCATTGTGTGACAGTAGCTGGAGAAAGGGAACACTGAGTAATGGCTGCTCCCCTTAGCTGGGGGCCTTCACTCCCCCTTCACAGACCCACCCACCTGTTCCAGTCACCTAAGGAGGCAGCATGGTCCCTGCAGGAATTTGCACCAGTGGCTCTGAACTGAAGTCCAGTCCCGATATAGCAGTTTGGCCCTGGAGCCAGGTAGCTGGCTTCGGATGTGGGCGCAACCCTGGTACAGCTGGGTGACCTGCCCAGGTGAACCTGCACGCAGGCCTGGCAGTGGTGACCCCAGAAGGCTGGACATAGTTGAGAACTTCTGGGTAAGGCACTTCATTTAGAGTCCGATGCAGAGACAGTACCACTGCCAGCTCACAGCGGTCTTTCCAAAGGGCAGCCCTGACTTTGCCTTTAACCCACACACACAATAAAACAGGGCGACATGAGCGGTGCTGTGGGTGGACAAATACTGGCCCTCCCTCCTCCTATCTCGGAATCTGTTTCCCATCTTGTAAATCAAGAAGGTCGGACCAGAAGCTTGCTGAGGTCCCTTCCAATTCTGACGTTCTGTGATTCCAAGACCCAGGGAGGGCCCCCGGATTCCTGCTTGAGCTTTCAAAGCATTCCCTGCACATGCTCTGCCGCGGGTCTGGAGAATGTATCTGTCAAGGGGGCTGCAGGCGGTGGGTGAGGGGAGGGTCACGAAGCCAAACTCTGAGGGAAGCATGGGAGCAGCCTGCACTGCAAGCTCTGGCCTTGAACCCATCCAGGGAACACTGATGTGAACCAACTGTGTCCATCTGCCGAAGGACCTTCCAGGAAGTGGTGTTCTAGAACCTTCCACAGCCTCGCAACCTCTGACCCCCAACTTCAGTTGCATCTGGACTGGGCTGCTTCTTCATGACACTGGGTGGCTGGCATGAGGACCCCTGGCCCACTGTGAATGTCAAGGCCTTTCTTTGTCACATTGCCTGGAGCAATGCAGTGTGTTGACAGAGACTTTATCACCCTGAGCTGATGTCTTCCCAGGAAGGAGATAATGAAAACAGCAGCTAGAAGTTTGTTCAGTGAATGCAGTAAAAGCAAACTCTCTTAATTACCCAGAAAATCCTCTTTGTAAATTCATTTAGATTTCTGCAAATGAGTTGGTATTTTACTTAAAAAGCTTGGCAGCTCAGTCCAAGCAGTAGAGCAGGCGCTTGGCTAGGAGGGTGGGTTGTGGAATCAGCCGACCTTGGCCACTCACAGCCCCCAGACATTACACAAGTTCTGTGTCCCCTCAAAATGTGTCTCTGGCACCACACCGGGGAGTGGGCAGCCTCAAGACTAAGCACGCCTGAATGAAGGCGCTGGAAAGGAGTCGTGGCATATGGGACCATGCATGTCCCACACCAGGAGACACGTGGGCGTGAGAAAAGAGCCCCAGGGCTGCAAGAGCATCTGATTTTTCAAGATATATTTTAAAAACCAAAATGTTTATGGGAAATCTCCAGATGTTTTAAGTGCTAATATTAAAGTGGATGCCTATTTAGCTTCTGTTAAAGATTCCCCCAACTCTTTATATTCTGAAAAATAACTGGGTAGAAGTTTGTTTCTTTTATAATAAGAAAGCAAGCTTGCATCTTTCCTATCTGAAAGTCCAGGTAGGTGTCTGAGACCTAGGAAGGCACGCCCTGGGGCTGGGATCCCAGGCACCTTCTATCTTACTATGCTGCCCTGTAATAGAGGACGTCCTTCTACATGTCCAGGATGGGTACCCAGCTCCTCCATCACATGCATGTTCAGCCAGCAGGGCGAGAAGAGCAGCAGAGGCACGCCCATCTCCACAGATGTAACCTGGACACCACACAGAGAACCTCCACTGATATCCCATTTTCTAGTACATCTCCACGTGGTGACATGTATATGACAGAGACTGAGAAATGGCCAAATAGTCAACTGAGAATTGGAAGATTTACCACTACAAGAAAACAGGAACAGGGGGTCTGGGGTCGTGGCTCAGTGGTAGAGCACTTGCCTGGCACGTGTGAGGCCCTGGGTTCAATCCTCAGCACCACGTATCAATAAATAAATAAAAGAAAGATCCATTTACAACTAAAAAAAATAATAAAAAAAGAAAGAAAAGAGGAACAAAGCTACAACAACTCCTTTGAATTTTTTAAAAGCACTATGACAACCAAGAACAACACATCTATGGATCACTTTGGAGCAACAAGAAGAAAGATTCTCTATCGGGGGCGTAAGACAAGAGTGCCGTTGTCATAAGAATGTCCTGTGTATGTTAAAATGATTATCGCCACCAGCAACAAAATAAGTTCCTAGGCACGGAGTGCATTCTATGGTACAGTATTCCGTCTGGAGATGTGGGATTTTCCCTGACCCCAAAATAGCCACCACCTGGTTGTTGATGTTGTCACCACCTTTAATCAGTGATGGGAATGGAGGTCGGAGGCAACAGGTGATGTGGCTGAGTGGGGGTTCAGGTGAGGCCCATCCAGTGCTGTCAGTCTTGCTGTGGCTTGGGTTCAGTTGACACTGACCTTCGTTCCACCTTGAAACTCAGCGTCACTCTTCTTCTCATGCACAGGAGGAGCATCCCCACAACCAACTGGAACCCAGAGCCCCTGGCCAGAGGAGCTCCAGGAAAGCCCAGGGCCCGTGCATTCTGACTCGAGACCCTTCCCACTGTTCTTTGATCTCTGTTTTCATAAGTACAAATTCCTCCACCTACTGATATTTTCAAAAAGAAGAAAGAGCAAAATGGTGACCTCTCAGCCAGACCTGCTTTTCATCAAAATCAGGAGTGGCTGTCCCCTCGCCCCATCCAGGCCTGCAGCCCTCTCTTCCTGCCGGGGACCTGGCCACCTCCTTCCTGTTGCCTCCCCACCCCTTGTCTTTCTTCCGCGGACACGTTGCATGTAATCCATCACCAGAGCCCTTATCCCGCTTCAGATCAGGGCGGTGGAAAGCTCCCTCCCTTCAATACCTACCTCCAGCTCTTCGATTTGCCAGGCGCTGGCAAGAGGGGAGTTTCCAGTGACTGACCTCAGACCCTCTCTGTCCAGAGCCCCGCGCAGGGCATCAGCATCAGTCTGCAGGTGAAAACCCAAGTCAGGCTCTGTAAACAGTCGGCGCAGGGCTTCTGACCCTTTATCCGCTTTGTGTGGACCTCACAGGCAGGGAATCCAATAGCTGCTGCCACACCTTGGCCACCTGCTGGGCTTACCCAGTGCCACCCAGCAGCATCACAAGGCTGTCCAGTAATGACATGAATGAACTCTGCACTTTTTTTTTAACCAAAAGGAATTAATTCAGAGATTCACCCAGCTGATGGTAAACTGTCCTGTTGGCATGTGGGGTCAGATCCTTCTGTGCTGTCGGGGAGGGGCTTCCTGTGCTTTGCAGGATGCCTGGCAGTGTCCCTGGCCACTGGGCACCAGGCACCAATTCTCCCCCACACACCCAGTTGGTAAACCAGAACATCTCCAGGCACAGCCACTCGGTCACGGGGGGCCAGCCATCCAGTGGGCAGCCACTGCTCCAGGGTGACAGTGCCATGCCAGTGTGGAGTGCTGCTTGGCTTGCCTCACAGCGCCTCCTGGCCCTGCTCCTCACCAGCTGTGGACCTGGAAAGGGACATTGGCTCTCTGAGAGCTTTCCACATCTTTATGCACCCTCGAATCCTCAGGACCCAGCGTGGGGCTATTCATTGCAAGTGTAGAGGAGGGAGAGGGTCCAGTAGTGAAGCCCACGCACAGTGTCTCAGGAAAAGAGCAGGATGCGGATCGACGGTAGTCACCTTCCCTCTCCTGTTTCAGAGGGTTTGATTGTTGTTCTTAGTGCCTCTGGTTCTTAGTGTCACTGTCACTAACTGATGAGCAGCCCTGAATCTGCAGAGGAAGAAGATTCTTCCTCAAGGGCAAGCTCCCTGTTTTAATCCAACATACAGCATCTGTACCTTAGATGAGCATTGGGCGTTTCTCCCTAGTGTGTTCACTGGCCCAGCTGTTTCCTCCACTCCAGATTCAGAGGTGAGCTGAACAGGTATTACTCTCAGGAGCTTGGAGTCCAGTGGGGGATATAGCTATGTCTCTGTATCAGCAGAAAGATGGAGCCGGGGTCACAGGGGCTCTGCTGAGTGGGATGCTACTTGCAGGGGGCTGATAAGGGACTTTGACAGAGCAGCAGGGGCAGGCACGGCAGGATGCCAGTGTTCAGAGCCAAGGGTCTTTATAGGAGATCCACCCACACCACACATTGGTCGTTCTGGGTGGGCTGCAAGGAGGGCTTCAGAGTGTCTGCAGAAAGCAGTGAACCATTTGGGAATTGCATGTATCAGCATGTTCCAGAATATTTCCAGAATTCATATTCCTCAGGATGCTAGTGGAAGTCACATGAAAATAAAGCAAAGGCCCTTGACTTTGGAAAACAGACCATTGTATTTACTGCCTTCACTGCAGGTCTCCTCAGAGTTTTAATAGATCAGCACATGTTGTGGATTTCCATGTGGGAAATAGGAAATTCTATATTTCTCTGACTTATTTTGAACTCAGAACCCCTTAGTAGAGAAGCATATTGCAGGAATTGCATTTGGGTCAAAACCACTTTGGGCTGGGTACCAAACCTAAAGAAATAGTCTTTCCATATTTCTATATTTCATACAGAACAAACAAACAAACAAAAGGTATTTCTTCTGGATTTGCAGTGGAGTCCTGTGCACATTTAGAGTGTTTCATTATAGATCAAAGTCTGCATGGTTTTGTTCATTATTTCAAAGATTTTTCTTGGACATATTAGTTTGCTTAACTTAACTTCCTTGCTCTCAGGAGCTTGGTGTCCAGTGGGGGACATAGCTAGGTCCTTAGCCACATGGCAAAGTGTTGGGATACACCCAGCTGTTGACTGCTGAGCCCACTTTCAGTTCATGGTTGGTGTGGCATAGAGAGGTGTGGTAGGGAGAGTGGTTGGTGTGGCGTAGGGAGGTGTAGTGTAGGGAGGTGTAGTAGGGAGTGTTTTGGTAGTGGCTGCCCAGGAAATAGTGCAGTATAGTGCCCTAACATGAGCCCTGACACACAAGGGGGCACTCACATGAAGGTCCTGGGAAGTTCTCTTGGTGTCTCACTCTGGGTTGCTTCTGAAATGGAGTTCTGCAGATGTAACAGATGGCTATTTTTACAGCTACACGTCTTGCAGGAGAAGGAAACAATTATAGATGAATATGAAAAATGAGGTTGTTGGTGCTTCATTTAGATAATATGCCTGTTGTGTTTTATTATTTTTTAATTATAATAAAATTCATATAACATAAAATTTACCACCTTGAGCATTTTGAAGCATACAGATTAGAAGTGTTGTGTATATTTGCATTACTGTATAACCAATCTCCAGAGCCTTCTTATCTTGCAAAACTGAAACTCTAAACCTATGAAATGACTTCTTCACAATTTTCCCATCATGCCCCAGCCCTGGATAGGCTCCGTTCCACTACCCATCTCCATGAACTTGACCACTCTAGGAATCTCATCTTAGTGGAATAATATAGCATTTGTCTTTCTTTGTGACTGTCTGTTTCATTGAGCTTAACGTCCTCCAGGTCCATCAGTGTTCATCCATGATGGAGCATGTGCCAGAATATTTCCTTCCTTTTTAAGGCTGAGTAACCCTCTATCTTATGCATCTACCACATTTTGTGTACCCATTCATTTGCAGGTGGACTGTGAGGTGGCTTCCACTTCTTGGCTAATGTGAAGAATGCTACTATAAACATAAGTATGCAAATATCTCTTCAAGGTCTTGCTTTCAATTCCTTTAGACATATAACCCAGGACTGGGATCATGCCCTTTGCATTTCTTAAAACAGTTCTATTGAGATATAACTCACATACCATAAGAACACCTTTTAAGATTTAAAATGCAATGATGTATATTCCTGTATGCTCACAGGGTGTGCACCCATCAGCACAATCTAATTCCAGAACATTTTCATCACCCCAGAAAGAAACCTCATACCCATCAGTGGTCACTCTCCATCCCTGCCTGCCCCCAGCCCCTGCGAACCCACGCCTACTTTTTGCCTCTATAGAGTTGTCTATTTGGAGACATCATGTACATGCAGCCCTATCACACGTCTGTTTCTGGATCCATCACTCAGCCTCTGTTTCCGGGTTCATCCTGCGGCAGCGTGTGGAGCACTTCATGCCTTTTCACTGTCCAGTTCCATGGTGTAGACATGCCAGGTGTTGTTTGTCCACTCGCTTGACTGTTAGCTGGTGGACTCTGGGTTGCTTCCAGTACCTTCTGCATCTTGCCTGGGACCCTGGCTCTAGTCTCGTTGCCCTCAGACTCTCCCTTTTCACTTCTCTGATGGGTCTGGGTCTGGGGGTTAAGCCAGCCCCCTCTGTGGAAGTGCAGCTCAGAGAACAGGC
Organism: Urocitellus parryii; assembly: GCF_045843805.1. NCBI lineage: Eukaryota > Metazoa > Chordata > Mammalia > Rodentia > Sciuridae > Urocitellus > Urocitellus parryii. The sequence continues at coordinate 190,365,622 of NC_135536.1, read as the reverse complement.
TCAGGTGGAAGACAAGTTCACTCCCCACCGATCTTCCCCCAATCTAGCAAAAGAAGAAAAAGAAAACTGCTTCCACTCAGCTTAAAAGCTATATCTGTATGTATGCATGTGTGAGTGTATATATATATATTTTTTTTTCTTCTCTATTTCTAATGGAATAGACTTGTGCTCTTTAGGGAAATCAATAGGAGGGGTAACAACCGATTATACTATGAGAAAGGAAATTTTAAAAGACTCTTTGAAAATAGCACATACATAAAACATTTTTGAGCTATCTGCAAATGCAGGAATAATGCCTTGATGTAAGGGGTCCCTGCCAAAGTCAAAGTTTGCACAGCCCGCTATGAATTCTAGTGTCAGCGGCAATCTGCTCATTCAGGGGTCTGCAAGCCGCTGCATTAGTCCTGTGCTGTCCACTGTCTAGGGCTCCAATGCCAGGTGCACAAGGCTACTCTGTCTAATTAATGGCTATGCCATTGTGTGCTCTGTTCCTCACAGTTTGGGGGGGGGGTATGTACATGGTCAATAGCATTTTGATTTTATTGAATGCTGGGTTAAAAGGTCCTCATGGGTTTGGACAATGCATCTTCTTTGCTGTGGATGTTGAAGAGATAGAAGTCAGATCCAGGGTGGATGGAGGGAGGACGGAGGACGCGGGGCCTGCACAAGTTTGAAAGCTCTTCCTTGCAAGCAATGAGCTCATAATTTGAGCAACCTGACACTCGTTCCCTCCCTCACTTATACACAGCCACCGTCCAACTCTGTTACAAAGAAAGTAGAGAAACTTGTCACTTGTTTGATCATCAGCATGGTGTAGGAATTTGCCTGTCACTTGTTTAGGATAATGGCTGAATTTTTCCGTTTTCAATTGATGCTTGGCAGTTCCGATGTGTTAGATTGCTCTCAAACAACTGAAAGAAATCCACACATCCAATCCATTGTCAAGCTCATTTAGCAGATTATTCTAAGACTAAAGTAAGGGAAGATAGCTTGTGCTATGAATCTTTTAAGAAAATATTACAGAGTGGGAACAAAAGAAAATCCAGAGAACTTTTAAGATGTCAGCACAGAAGGAGAACTTAGAAATACTCTGGTTGTAGCATTTGAAAACTCGTGTGCCCAGAGTGCAGGCAGATGGCAAACAAACAAACAAAATCAGCCACGGACGGTGGATCGTTCCCCTGCAAGGTCCGAGCCAGCCCCGATTTCCTGGATGGTGTGCTTACATGAAATATGCAAAAGATATTCAAGTTCCATTGGTTAATAAGGCTGTCACTTCCTTTCTGACGTCCCCCTTCCCTTACACTCTCCCTGATGTTGGGTGTTAGATTGCATTGGAGCCACCCCAGAAATTATGTATTCATAAACTATTAGCATTTTTAATTTGTAATTTCTCCGGTTCATAATTTTGTATTATTTTTTCTTAAAGGCCTTTCTGAGGTTATGAAATGTTTCATGCTCCACCAAACCAGTAAGCCAGGTGGGCACCAAGTTGATTGTTCATACCCTTAAAGGAGGCAGTTTTACTTACTTTCTAATGATTATTGCCAGGTGGAAAATGAGGATCCATCCCTTGCTATTGATGACAAAAGAGTGAAACAAGATGTATAAAATTAAAGAATTCACTCCTGTCCTCCATAGGTTGTATAGATCCTCAACCTTGGTGTTTTACAATTTTTAAATTGGTATGTCTCGAGTCCTCACTGAACCTTGTAAGTATATTGGAGTTTCCCCCAAGTTCAGTTTGACCAACTGTGACCTAAACAGCACACGTCTAGGTTCAGGGTTACAAGATGGACCCCCACCTGAGGTGACATCTCACGGCTGGGTCTGTAAAGATGGTTCACTGAAATTCGATGATTCAGACACAGTGTTCAAGCTCTTGATTAAAAGAGCTTAAAAAGTGGTGTGGGGTTTTGTAGGTGGGCACTTGATCGGTCCCGGAAGTCACTGAAGTTCTTTGGTGTGAACTGTGGGTGAGGACAGCACTTGGAAGTCATGAGACCCACCCTCTTCTCTCCCCTCCCTCTTCATACCTCCTCACCCCAGTAGGAAGTTGGCTTCTCCACTGCCGTAAGTGCACCTTCTTATCTAGTATTTCCATGGCTCTTTGTATCATCAAGGTCCCAACTGACATATTATCTCTTGAGTGAGACAATCTGGAATGTGTTCACCAAGTGACTGCCTCCCCCACCTCCCACTCCCCGCCCTACAGCTCTCTATGCCAGCTGCTTGGTAAATTGCAGCCTGTGGTTCAAATTCTGCCTCTCTCTCTGGCTTTGTTAATAAAGTTTATTGACACTCAGCCATGTTCATTTGCTAACACATTGTCTAAAGCTGCTTTTGTGCTACTCAGGACACGTGAGTAAGTGCAATAGAGACAGTGTGACCCACGCGTCCCAAACAGCTTACTATCTGGCCCTTTGGAGAAAATACTTCTCCACCTAAGACTTTCACGTTTTTCTGTTTTGTTTTCTTCACATTAACAATTATTACCTGAAATTGCTTATTTTTTGTTTGTTTGCATGTTTGTTTCTGACTTCTATTAGAATATAAGCTCCTCAGGGTTATTTCCCTTGCACCTAGAACGTAGTAAGAGCTTAATATATTTTGGTTGAGTGAATTTAATTAATTCCATGCATTAGCCATTTTTTTTAATAGGCTGAGGGCTTTTTATAACATTAGAGCTCTCATTGGTTAGCACTGAGGCTGCTGCTACTTTTCAGTACTTCCAGAGATACCTGAAGATTTGGGGGTTTTGGTTATACAAATTGGACGAACCAAATTCATTGGGATGCATGAGGTTTCAGCAGGAGACCTTTGACCTTGATAAGTCCATGTTGTGAGAGCAATGAATTCATCGTGATGTGGTGACAGTGGGTGTCATTTCACCTGCTGCTGCTGTCATCCACAAGGGCAAGAGAAGAAAGAATTTACCTTGGGCTTCAAGCCCCAAATTCCAAAGTGTAAGCAGCCTGGACACCCAGAGACACCGTGTGAGCAGCAAAAGAGTAGCTCTTGTCCCCAGGGAGCCCAGAATCCACCAGAACAGCAGACGCAGGAGCAGATAGCTAGAGGACCCAAGAGAAGGCCTGATGGGGTAGAGCAGGAGCCACAGGAGGTTGGAGGGGAGTAGAGAGGCAGGCGAGCAGGGCTCTTTGACCTCCCTGGGGGAGGCCATGCCTTTGTCGTGCCTTGAAAGGGCTACCTACACATGCGCCTTTCTTAGCAGCCAACCTCCCCCGGTCAGCCCTGACAAATCCCTTACCCACAAGCAAACTCATCTGAAGCCACAGCCACTTTGGGCTGCATAATTTGGGGGACCGAGTGCTTTTTCCAGAATTTTAAGATGGCGAAGACAGAGCATTTGATCAAGTGTGGGGCCCATCTCCCCCCCATGGGTCACATACCTCTGAAGCTGGCCCTGACAATTGTCCCAAAAGGAGGGCAATGTCATGCAAAGTAAAGCAGGAGAAAGAACCACGTAGTTCATAGTGGTGCTCAATGTGGGTTTGTTCAATGAGCCTGAGCCTATTTGGTTTACTTTTATTTTCTTCAAAATGGATCTGACCATGTAGCTAGTGTTGGTGTATGTTGTTTCATTTTCTGTCTCTGGAAGCTCGGCTCAGATGCAAATATATAAAGAGAACATGGCCAGCATGGCTGCCTTTTGTCTTGGAGTTGACTTGGGTTATCACAGTTAATGGGTGTGTTTAATATTGATATTTTCTCTCTCTCTCTCTCTCTCTCTCTCTCTCTCTCTCTCTCTCTCTCTCTCTCTCTTTCTCTCCACTGGTGGTTGTCTATCTATATATACAGGTATCTACTGGTGGATAGAAGAAAGAAAGAAAGGTAGATAGATAAATAGATATTGAACACTGTCTGGTAGAGACTTTTCTCTACATCATATCCTGACAATAGAGAAATAAACAGGTACAAAACAAAAGCATATTATAGTAAGGCTCATTGAGGGTATTTTCAGAAGCTGCATGCAATGAAATGTATTTTACATTTTTTCCCTGTCTGTAAATGTGAGTAGTCTTGAATTGCCAAGCCAGGTAAATGAGTCCACGGATAACTCTTAAATGCATTAAATCCCTGAAAATATTAGATCCTTCTGCAACAGATGAGGTTTGGTGTGCAGCTCATTAGCATTTGAACAAATTTGTGAGACTTTTAAGGCCTGTTGTTGGGTTGAGCTAAGTAGACTAATGCAGTGAATTCCAGGGCCTAATGGTGCCATTTATCAAGGGAGCAGGTTTTAACATAATGCATAAACCTTCCTCACATGGCCATTTGACTATGCATTTAATTCTATTGCAACATGGTGCTTCAGGCAGAGGAAATGAAGAACTTAAACAAGGTTAACATTCCGAGAAAAGACTGGGGAAAAAAATCAATAACCCCCTCCTTCCCCAAATAAAAGATGATTTGCAAAAATGAAAATCTATATTGATGACAGAATCTTACAGATGACACGATGAGCCAATGGTGCTTCGTCGCTGGGACCTGATCTGTCATCTCCACGGAATCCATATCCAGTTTTGGTGAGGATGTTCTAACAATGTTTTAGTGGGATTAATTAAAGATTATTAATGGGGGGCAGGTCTCCCTGAGCTGGGAGATTTGAGGACAGTGAAGATATCTGTAGTTTGCCTTTATTCCCAGTTTCACAGTCCTGTTGACTTCAAAATGCGGTCTTTCTTCTGTTTACGTATGTTGGAGAAGGGCTCAGGAAGATTTTGCCAGAATTGAACTCTGGAACTTCATCCCTTTGGAAAACCCGGTCATTCGAGGCTTCTGCTTTGTGTCTGATCAATTGAAACCTGCTCTGACGTCATGACATTTGCAGGTGTAGCGTCATGGTTTTGTCTGTCAGGGAGGTCACCAGAGGGTCGCTACGGGCTCTATTTGGCCATTTGCTAGTGCAGGGGCTTGTATCATGCAGGGTGGTACGGAGCGTGCATTTGCCCCGTGAGCTGCCTGGAGCAGCCCTACACAACAGAGTCATGAGATTTCTCTGCCAAAGCACAACTTCTCCGTCCACAGTGTCAGTACAAAGCAATGCACCCCAAACAGGTGCCTCTTTATTAATGACTTTTGATTCCATATTTATTCAGCTATTAAGAATTTACAGAAGTCACTTAAATTTTTCTGACATATCTCTCTTCATTTTATGAGGAAAAACATGTCTCAGTGTCTTCATAAGTTTAGGAGATTTTTTTTTAAATTGGTGCATTGTAATTACACATAATAGTTCAATTCATTATACTGTATTTGTGCATGCACATATTTGATCAATCTCAGACCCCTTACCTCTCCTCTTCCTCCCCTCTGACTTCCCCCAGTCACTTGCTCTACTTGTACTGATGTCTTCTATTATTACTTTTATAAAAGTAAGGTTCATTGTGGTATAATCTGTCCATGAGCATAGAATAACTTGGTGGATTTTGTTCCCCAGTTCTTCCCCACACCCTCCTCTCCTCCCTTCCTCTATTCTGTTGGTTTCCAATTTAGGGGATTTTGAAGGCTGTTGGAATGCAGCTCTTATCAATGTCAAGAGTCTATGGCATATAACTTCCATTTCTCAGGAGATGCTACCCCTCTATGTAGATTGAAAACATTTTGCTATGAATGCCCAAAACAGCCTCGCTCGGGCTCATTCCATCTAAACTATTGTCCAAAGTTATTTCTTTAAAAAGCTGAGTCTTCCCAATTTCCATGTTTCCTTCCTGAAAATGGTTTTCTATATGCTTCTTGACAGGATGTGCATATTAGCCGCAAGAGTTACGCTAAGTTAAATAGCCAAAACCTGACTCCATTTCTATCACTCAAAAAGTGTGAAGTTGGAGCTTGAGTCAGGAGTTTAGCAATTAGTCTTCCACCCTTAGAAAACTCCATGTTAGACTCTAAGCTGTAAAAGTGAGTTAGTTAGGTAAAGTCCTGAAGAGGAGGAAGATAGTGCTCAAAGGTAGTGTTTCAGAGAGGTAAGTAATAAATAGTAACATATCCTTCAGCAAGCCAGGAGTGGCCCTTGAAAGTCACCAAGCCCCTTGGAAACCAAATGCATAGAAGTCAACAGCCAGGCTTGTCCGCCACATCCAGGTAGCACTTGGGACTCAGGGAGGCCGTTCCTGGCGGCAGCTCTCCCTGGCCCCTCAGCTCGCCTGCTGTTGGTTCCCTTCCTAAGCCACCATGTTTCTATCCACCATCACACCTAGTACCACACGTCAATTGCTTGTTTTCTCATCTGTCTCTCAACTGCCTGCACCTCCTGGTAAGGAGTAGGTTTTTTATCCTTTTGTAGTGCCAAGGACAAAATTGACACTGTAGAAACTCAAAGGACATTTATTTATTTATTTATTTAATACCTTTATTTTTATTTATTTATTTTTTTTATATGGTACCAAGGATCGAACCCAGCACCTTGCACGTGCTAGGCGAGCGCTCTACCACTGAGCCACAACCTCAGCCCCTCAAAGGACATTTATGAATGAAGCCATCAATGAATAATCATGATACTTTTGAGGGGCTTCAGTCCCTTTGATCAAAACCAGAAATGACAAGAAAACGTAATCATGTTGGAGACTTTCAACCTTTTCTCCTTCTTCAAGCACAGAGAAGAGGGCCTCCCCTTTTTTATGGAACTGGCCATGCACACAGGTCACCGTGTTATCAGACAGAATGAGCCCACTGCCGGGGCTCCACATACGTGCCCTGAGCTCAACTAAGGTGCATTTGTCCTCCTGTCTGGTGCTTGTGGAAGGACACCTGTCCTTCCTGCAGAGGTGAGGGGAAAGGTGCACGTCTGGTGGGTTGTGAATACGTTGCACTTTCTGGTCTGGATTCTCTAATCCACAGCAGTGAACCCGGCAGCAGGCCACGGGGTGCTCTGGAGAGCTCCCTTGCCGCTGTCGAGAGGTTTCAGCGTTCCTGATTGCTTTGCTAATGTGTCATCAGTCCTGGGCCCTTCTACTGACAGTTTGTATTTATTTTTCCTATGCCCTTTTCATGGATTCAAATTAAAACATCATCCAGGAATGTTCTAGAAAGACTTCAGGCTTCTCAGTGAGATGATAGCCAAATGGCTTGATTCTTGGGATTTGGCAATAGAAAGAGACACCCCCCCCCCCTCATTTTTATGATTCAAGGTCAAATTCCATTTGAAATCAGCATACATGCTTCACCAAGCCCCCTCAAACCTTGGAGATATGGTCCACTTGAGATAAAGGTTAACAAATCTTCAAGTTCAATTCTCAAGTTTTACTAAGGTCATTCTCCTAATTATAGATTACATCATTTTTTTCATTCCTACTTAAATAAGTTAGTTTGGGCTGAAGTTAAAAGCACATAAGCAAGAATTAGAAAAAAAAAAAAAACTTTAAAAAAAATGTACATCATCTATCTTCCAAGAAATCTCTGTGGAGAGATGTGTTTTTGAACTATACCAGGAAGCAGCTGTGGTACAAGAAAGAGAGTGGGAACTTGAACCCTTAAAAGCTGTTTTTAATTCTCAATTAAGCCACATCGTCAGTTAGCCTCTCTGATTCTGTCAGCTCATCTGCAAAATGGAAATTAATTGTGTCTTCCCCAAAGGACTCTCATGAAGATAAAATAAGATAATTGCAGGAAACTGCTTGGCAAATTATAAAGTGCCGTGTAAACATGGAGAAATTCGCCAAAAATGGTTGTATGTGAGGTTCTTGAGCAGAAACCAGTAAGCTAGAGAAAATTCTGGGGTAACACAAATTCAGAAAGGAAATAACAAAAGCAGATGTCACCATCCTGACAATTATTTTGTCACAATGTCATTTCAGCATATTGGTGTATTGCAACATGCAACACATTTAATTTAGATATACACAACTATATGCACCTGGAAAAATACTTCAAAAGCTATAGAATACTCTACAATTCCAGGCTGTGTGCATAGTACATATGCACATTACTGAAAATCTTACACATAGTTAATAAACACTAATGCATAAGAATATATGTAAAATGACATGAACATAACTTAAGGACAGTTGTTAAGGGTGATTTTTGGCTTTGTTGTTTTCTAATGCAACCCTAAAAGACAATTGTGTCTCACAGTATAATCTAATTACTTAAGGAGGGACGTTGGATATTATTGTAGTATTTTGGGACATACTTCTCATCTTTTCTTAAATTGTAGGTGAATAAAAAAAATCGTGTGTGTGTGTGTGTGTGCGTGCACGCACACATTCGTGCATGTTCGTGCAAGTGTGTGTGTGCATGCAAAAATCAAAACTGATTTGCCCAGGTACTCAATTTGAGCACAAAATCGCAGGCATGAATATGCAAGGAAATTTGAATGTGTGTTTGTCAGCAACTGAATATTTGGCAAGGGGGAAAATTAAAATAGATTGCACTTAGAGCTCAGGGAAGGAAGAATAAACACAAATTTACAGGTGAGTGTTAGCAAACATCATATATATTGAATAGTAGTTTGAAATAGACCCTTCTGAACTCGGTAGGAAATTGACATTCTGTTTGTGCTACTCCATATTAGAACTGGAAGCCTCAAGTTATGTTTCTCAATAGCAGTACAGCAAATTACTATATCTACATGGCAGGCACTAGGCTCTTAAGAGCTGGTGAGATTGAGGGTTATTTGAGGCATTGAAAATAGAAACTTCAGAAAGGATCGAATCAGTGTGGTCAGTCAGCAACACAGCCAACAGGTATTTATGAGACAACCGCTCATCAATGTATTTCTTAACTCTGTGCTTGACTGGATTACCATTGGGGAGAGACTCCGAACATTTCCAGGGGGACCAGATCCCTGGGCCTGGCTTGGAAAGCCAAATGTGGTCAAGAAGGGCTTTGGAATCACATACACCTGCTGCTGAGTCTGAACTTTTACTATAAGTAACTACCATGTTTCAGGTGAGAGTTAGATTCTGAAGCCAGCCCATTAAACAAAAGTCATGTACAACAGTCAGAATTATCTTTGAAATTTCCATAAACCCTTTACCCTTAAGCCCCCCCCCTTTTCCCTATTACTGAATTAAAAGTTCCTTGAGTTCCTATACCCTTAGAAGATAGAAATTTAATATCATCCAAGGCGCGCGCACACACACACACACACACACACACACAAATCACACCCAAAACACACAATTGTGTATAGTCTTCTTTGGTCATTTTTATGCCCAAAGTTTGAGAACTGTTGTGTTAAAGAAAGACAGAAAAAGAGCCTCTATCTGCATCTGTCTGGACTTGGGTATCATCCTGCCTTTAGGGTGCTATCAAATCCCCAGGGAGCAGGGCGCATGGAGAGTCTTCTAAAGTGTCCCTGCCCCTGCCCCCTGCAGGGTCAGCTCTGTTCTGTGTCACCAAGCCTCTCCAGCTTCAATACATGCTGATAAGCTTATTTCATGTTTTGAGGATTAAATGGAACACTGGGTGGTGTCATCCTTGAGGGTTAAGTTAACAAATCAGGATGTAAGTTGCATGTACTTTGTGACACTCCTTCCTCCTTGTGAACCTTGCCAACTGTTCACTGAGCCTCAGTCACCTGTCTGCAGGGTGATGAGACACATGACACCTGCTCAATGGAGTTATTGACACTTCGAATATGATAATGCAACAAAGAGCTGTTGGTAGACAGGGAACAGAAATGTTTAAAAAGTTAGTATTATGAGTTGTTGTTGTTGTTGTTTAGATAACTGCTCTTTCCTCCATGGTCTGCTACTCTGGGCTTGTTACCAGATCTTTCTGTGCCTACATCATTCACCTGTCAAAGGTAAGCATAATCTTTGCCTTCTGCCTTAAAGAACAGCAAAAAAGGACAAAAAGAGAAAAGGAGTTTGAAAAGCATTAGAGACAGCAGGAGTAGAGGATGCAAACAGAATGATACCTCACCATATTTAAATCCCAGTGCACCCCTGTTTCAGAGAGATTGCATTCTAAAGAGCAGGATGCACTGTTGGAAGCAGGGAGGTAGGAGACAGTTGCACCCAGCCACCCCACCTGGGCAAACAGCTGACGCACACAGCTGGAAGGGGGCACAGGCAGCCTGCTGTGGACATGAGGGGCATTCTTCCCAATGCTTGTGGTCTGCAAGTGGCAGGAAACCTAACTTTTTGTTTTCTTTGACTGAAGGAACGTCTCATCATGAGCACCCACACCACTTGTCACCAGAAATTCCATCATTGCCAAATCAGGGAATAAGAAAACAATTCCACTCCCTGGGATCCTCTCTGAGCTTCAGGGCGTCCAGACCTCCCTGGATTTAGGCCACACGTGGTTCTCAGTGATCACCAGTGTCCACATGACCTCCATGGAGATGCCCAGTTTTCCCTCTGGCCTCTGGTTGAAGGCTATTCAAGCAGTGACTCAGGCCTCTTGCTTGCACGGACCTCTTGTCTATACCGTGGCATGGGTGTGGGTTTGGGGTGGAGCTGCTTCTCTGTAGGCACCTAAACAGAGGCTGCTTCTGCTCCTGGATCTCCTAACTCCTGTGAAGGACCCACTGAAGTGCTGCCGGCCACCCCAGCTGACCCCCTCCAGTGGCAGGCCCTCGGCTCAGTGAGCTGTGAGTGGGAGGCAGAACCGTCCTTCTCTAGCTCCCATGTTCCAAGGGCTCAGGTTGCTTCTCCCTCGCTCTCTCAGAACACCCCACTCCCCCCTGCCCAGGAACCCTTGTTCTAAGGTAAAAGGAAGTGGGAGATAAGGGGGAATGAATCCCTGGACTATCATGTCCTGTTCCTCCTGGAGCTAGTTTTGATACTAGGTTGCTTGGTTTGGTTTTTTCTTCTTTATTTATTTATTTATTTATTTTTTGGCACTAGGGATTGAATCCAAAAGTACTTAACCACTGAGCCACATCTGCACCCCTTTATTTTTTTTAACATTTTATTTGAGACAGGGTCTCTCTGAGTTGCTTAGGGCCTCACTAAATTGCTGAAGCTGGCTTTGAACTTTTGATCCTTCTGCCTCAACTTCCCCAGCCACTGGGAGTACAGGCAGGCACCTCTTTGCCTGATTTATCTGCTTTTGAAATCCTCAGAGCAAGACTCAGGTCACTTGATTCTGCTTTCTATGTGGGGTGCTGTGCCTGAGTGTGGCTTGGTTTCCCGTGTTGGGAGGCTGGTCCTCAGTATGGGGATGTAAGAGGAGTTGGGGCCTCGTGGGAGTTAGCTCTCCAGGGAGTGAGTTAGCTCTCCAGGGAGTGAGTTAGCTCTCCAGGGAGTGGGTTGCTATAAAAGAACATGACTGTCCCCTCCATAGTGTCTCTGGCTTCCTGACTCACTTAGTGATCTCTTCTGGATGTGAACCATCATGGTGATGCTACCTACCATGAGGCTCTCACCACAGGCCAAATCATTGGGATCGCCTGGCCTGATCTTGGACTCTGAAGATCAATAAGCAATAAACCTCTTTCTATTGCAAGCACCCAGCCTCAGATATTTTGTTATAGTGATGGAAAGGGACTGGTTTGTCAACAAGGGCTTCCTTATGCAGGTACAGTGGGGGGAAGCAGAGGTAAAGATGGTCCTGTTGGAGGAGTGGGACCCACTGCTCATACTTTAAAACATTATGCAGCAGTTTGAGAATGTGACCAAGCACCAGAGGTTCCTCAAGGAGTTACGAGTGTCACCATTACTTTGCCCATCTGTGTGGCAGGATGAGGACCACTGAATTGCACTGGTGCGTGGGTCACAATGTCTACAGCTTGTCTCGAGGTGTTGAGAACTGGCGAGACCCTCCTTGGTAGTATGCAGTAAAGCAGCTGATATATATACATTTTATATTTCCAATCACATCCTACTCTGCTACATTCTTAAAGGAGGTGAGAAATAGTTCTTTGTGCTTTGTCATTCTTGAGCAGGTTTTTTATTATGTAAAAAAGCAATTACAATTCAGGGAAAAACAACCTCAATGTGTGAAATGGCAAAATAATTCTATCGTCAGGCTGCAGTTGGGGTCTGCAGATTACATCTTTTTGTAGAATATAAATCCTTGTGCCCAAATTTGAAGAGTGTTGCTGGAAAGTGTGCTCTTTCTTTCCAGCCCACCTAGGCAGTGAGGCCGCGTCATCATTCACGCCAAGAATAGGGGTTTGACACGTGGCCAGACCAGCTCCCTCCCCAAACCCACAGCTCTCTGGTGGGTCGCTTCCAGAGCCTCCTAACACTCTTCCCCACTCCATCCCTGACCTCTCCAATTCTGTGGAGTTCCTCCTTCACTGAAAAACCTTCAGTGGTTTTCCTGGGTGTGTTTGTTTTCTAGGGCAGCCAAAGCAAAGTATCCCAAACTGGGTGGCTTAAAACAATGGAAAGCTAACCTAACAAGTGCAAAATCAAGACATCGGCAGGGCCTTCCTCTGTCCTACCCTTCCAGCATCTGGAGGTGCCTAGCAGTCCTTGGCTTGTAGACACTTCACTCCATTATCTCTGTTATCACGTGGCACCCTCCCCATGTCTTCCTGTGTCATCTCCTCTGTGTGTCCGTGTCCAACATGCCTTTGTTTTGGACACCAATCTCCATTCGGCTCACCCTCATGACCTCCTGTTAACTCAGTCACTTTCACAAAGACCCTTTTCCAAGTGAGGTCCTATTCACAGGTACCAGGGGTTAGAACTCCAATCTCTGTTAGGGGGACACAGTTCAATGCACACCACTGGGTGTGTTTACAGAAGATCCGACTCTTTGCCCTCTCCTCCAAGACCCTGTGAGGTCTGCCTCAACTTTGCTTCTTAACCCCCTCAAAGATCCTTTTGACCTCCAGACAAACAGACAAGTTTTCTGTTGGGTTCTTGAACTGCTATGCTGCCCCCACTTTGGGACTTTATTTATTTGCAAGCTGTGCCTTCTTCCTGAATGGCCTGCCCTCCACGTTCCCTAGCACACTTGGTCCCTAACTCCGGCATTGCTTTCTGAGAGAAGCCCACCCGAAGCGCCCCACCGTCTGGGTCTGCTCTGGTCTCCTGTGGTTTTTCTTCCCTGGCTCTGGCCTCTCTTGACAATTAAGTGTTCGTTCGTGTGATTATTTTAGTCCTATCCGTCCCACCTGTCCAAGAGAGCAGCCAGGGGTCTCTGGCCAGAGTCGATGCTTAATAAATAATTACTGGGTGAATAAATAAAAGATTTCATAAATACACAATTAGCGAATGCATGATTGGTAACTCCTGCAGGACACACATGTGACTTTTAATCCGTAGAAAAATTGTCATTTTCATGTGCTCTTTGGTTTTTAGTACCTTGCAAATTAATTTTGGCTTTGTAGTGGAGTCTATTAAGGATTTCCTGTTGTTTTCGTTCCCATAATGACCTGAGAGGCAATGACTATGTCAACTGAATTTAGAAGATGAACATCTAAGAGCCCCATAAAATAAAAAAGAAGAAGTATAAGAACAAAAGAGAAAGGAAAGGAAGAGCCGGTGTGGATAGCGTCAGGGAAGCATCCGGGGCCTTTTTATCTCATTTTGTTATTATTTAACTATTGCACAAAAGAGAGGAACCCATGATCCTCGGTGGAATAATGCATTAATCCTCATTATTTGTCATTCAACTGAGCATGCTTTCTCTGCGCCACGTGAAATATGAAGAGGTACCTTCCCAGGAAGGATAAATGTGTTATCTCATAGTTCACTTACTCTACAACACCTAATGGGCTGCACTGGGAGTATATGTTGTTTATCATCACGTGTGAGGGCAGGATGGGCCCTATTGAGGTCTGCTGGACCGTGAGTGATTGATGGTGCTTTTTACCCTCAACTGTTGGGGGAGGTGGCCACATGGTTAGAATTCCATCTGTCCCATATGTAGCCCCTTTAATTAATGATTTATCTTATTATCTTCCTTCCTGAAAGGGGGGAAAAAAAAACATTTGACTTCTATGGGTAAAACTACTATCTGCCAAAGAAGATCATTATCTAAACCCCAGTGACAAACAAGTCCACGGGAGTTCTCTGGGGAGGGGAACCTGGGGGTTAACAAAATCCCCCCCGGCTTCCTGGAGGGAACGTTCCTAGGTGTTTCCTAATCCTGCCCAGCAAAAGGTCACAGCTTTGATACACGTGGGCGCTCAAGTTTCCACGTTACAGGAAAGAGCCTCGCTGGAAGAGGGAAGCCATTACCCCAGTGAGTTTGGCAGTTAGAAGCTTGGAGAAAGACGACTTCTTATTAACAGGCGATTGTCACCGTGATAATAATGAAATATTGATCTGTTCTTGCTTAATGAAAATCAACTTATTCTAATTTACCCCTCGAAAGAGGACCACTTAGGGTCTCATTCCAGCATCTCCACACTATCCATCTGTGTATGTGCAGGCTGTATTTATTTTTAGTACCTACAGCTGAGAACCAGGGAGGGGAAAGGGAGCAGATACTGTCAGATTGACCAAATTTATTCTCCTTTACCTCCCTTGTTGAAATTCGGTTGTCTGATTTACCAAAAAAAAAAAAAAAAAAAAAAAAAAAAAAAAACTTCATGGAAAACCTGATAAAATAATGGGCATTGGTGAGTTTATGCTTAAATTATGACAGTCTTCTTCAGTGAAAATACTGTTACATTAGATATGTGAAACCTTAGAAAAATCACTAACACTTCTAATCTATTGCTTGATATGTAGCTATCTACTGTATAGATATGGTTGTAAATAGCTATGTAAATATATATTGTCTATAAACATATATTTTACAGTAAGGTCTGGATCCTATTCACAGGATTTATCCGTCTTGATTTTGGAGAACAATCTTACACAGAGCTTCCCTGTCTAATAGCCTATCTTAATTAGCTGCCAATTTCATGAATTATTTCTGTTTTATAGTCACAGTTTTTTACTCATTTATTTACCTGTGATTTTGAAATTATCTGGGAAGCAATCTCTTTTGGGTAATAGGGAAAGGGAGCAGTGACTATAACCCCTTAACATGTAAATCATTTTGATTTACAATTTAAAATGTAAATGCTTGGAGGTCAGGCCTCTGGGAAAAGAATAATTCACAAGTGGATACATTATTTCTTCACACTTAAACATTTGCTACCAGGAATTGCTTCCACTTGTGTGTGTTTAGCAACACAGGGGCTTTCCTTGCTTGGTTAGGTGTTGCTGCAGGGAGGTTCACGTAAACATTTATATAGGTTTCAGAAAACAGTTGTTACTGAGGAAGAACCTTTTTCTGTTTACACAAATTCAGAACAAAGAAACATTGCTACAGCTTCCGGTAATTGACATGTGGGCGTGTTTTTCAAGTCACTGACTGGAAGAAGTGAGTATCTGAGATTTATTTTTGACAGGACTTAAATTACTGGTAGTCTGACACATTTTTGAACAATTACTAGACACCGAGGTGTTTAAAGTAATGGGTACTGTTTGTCTGAGGGATGGGGAAGTTTCAAAAACGTTAGCATGAAACAATTTTCTTTTTGATTAGTAAGATGCTAACATTACATTTATATTACCAAATAGCACATACATAGTTGGCTTCTTAAATGATAGTTTTTTTTTTCCCAGAAAATAAAAGTCATACTTAAAAATATCCCTTCTTGATGCATCGGTGAATCATGGGACTCAAGAGAGGAGGGGGCCCCTCTGCTGGCTGTCAGCCCTCTCCCCCCCGCCTGGCTCTTTACATAGGTCCCTGAAGTACACAGAACTGGGAGCTTTGTCCTGCTTTGTTTCAAATGTCTCAGATACTAGGGCTCACTGTTCATTAATTAGTGACTATCTTTTAGGAGCTTCTAAACATTGTTTAACCAGCCATCTGAACTCCAACTGGAAGATTAAAATCCGCAATTTGTGGACTGCTCAGGTCCCCCACAGATAAAGCCACTGCCGCGGCCTTAATGGGTAATGCATTGATGTTCCAAGTCCTCCAAAAAGCTGAAGCAGTGGCTTCCCCCCTCCTTCTTTCCTGTTCATGCACCTGGTGAAAAGGAATGCCTACGGGCTCCTGTCCTCTGCTCTGTGTCCTGTGGCTTTGAATGCAGAACCAGGTCTGGGGAGGGGTCGAGCTTGTGTACCTTCTGCTCCTGTGGTTCTTGCTGGTCCTGGGCAGGACAGCCCCCTGCTGACTTCTTCCACCCATCCCCACTCCTGGAGAGTAGTACTGTGGGTCTCTCTCAAAGAAACCTTGTTTCTTGTGTTGGACACAAAGGGCTTTGGATTTCCAAAGTCCCACATGCTTGTTCTTACCCAGAGTAGCATCCTCCTACCCTCCCCGCCGCCAGGGACATTTGGCAATCTGTGGAGTCATTTTTGTTATATAAACAGAAGGGGACCACTACAGAGGTGATGGGCAGAGGTCAAACATCCATGGTGCACAGGAAGGGCTACACCACAGAGAATTATCTATCCCCAATGTCCGTAGTGCCCAGCTTGGGAAGCTCTGGTAGAGAATAGTGAATGGTGTTGGTCCATGAGTGTTCTGAGCTGCCACAGTACCGTGGCAATTGGATTCTCCCCTAACCTACGCATCCAGGCTGAAAAGCATCAGGAATTCCACGCTGAGCAGGAGCATTGGTAGTTCAGGAGATCCTCTTGGTTCTGTTAGATTGAGAGCATTTCTGACATTCCATGCATCCCACATTCCTGGCTTCTCCCAAGGAAGATCCTATGCAAATACAAGTGCAAAGAGGATCTTCCAGGCAGACAACAAAATCATAATGTTGCCATATTAATGACCACACTGGAGTTGGATGGGGCTGGCACTTCGTCAATAGTCCTGTTTCTGCCCCCTCCTCCTTTTATAAGCTTGGACAATAAAGTTGTCCTTCCCAGTTCCCTCCAGCCTCATTATAATATGAACAGATAGTCACCTAACTGATGTATTATTCCCATTCTGTTTGTAAGAACCCATAAAATCCATAGACTATAGATTTTCATGGACATGACAAAAAAATAATCGCTTTGACTATCTTTTCCCTTCTCATTTGGGTATTGTTGAAACCAGCCCTGGATGTTTCTCCAAGATTCTACTGAGAAGTTGATTCTAGAAATCTGGAAAATATAGGGATTAAGTATGTTAAAACTGGGCTGTTTCTTCCTTGTCTACTGAGAGTCAACAGGCAAATTTCACTAGAGGGGATCATCATTAGCTTTGGCAAAAATAAAGAAATATACTTCTACGTATCCACCCATCTATCTATCCATCCATTATCCATCATCCATCCATCAATCCATTCATCCATCCATCCATCATCCATCATCCATTTACCTACCCATATATCCATCATCCATCCATCCATTCACCCATCCAACCATCTACCCATCCATCCCTCCATTCATCATCCATCCATCCATCATTCATCTGGCTCTCAATTCTTTCATCACATATAGATAGGGACTTATCTGAATTATAATTGGCCAAAGATTAGAATTATTTCTAGATATTGGACTATTGAATGGTTTTTAAACTTTTTTCCTTGAAGTTTTATCTATTGCTTAAATACAGTAAATATGTGTCATTTTCAACACTGAAATTAATTTTAAAGGAAGAGTAATATGGGATGAGCTAATAGATGCTTTTCAAGAGCCCAGGAAAACTGTCTTGATAGTTGAAAAGAGTGCTTTTTCTTTTCTACTAACTCCATTCTGCTAAGTGAAAAACAAGAGTCTATTTTCAGTTTGGGATCTGGGTTGATTGATGTTACTTTTTTATTCTGAAGTACGCATGTTTAATTATAGTTTTTCCACTGACCTCAGTGTCTGTTACTTACACTATACATTAGCTGAAAGTACAGGCTATTAATCATAAGGATTTGTTACAGGATTTCTGAGGGCCAGGATTTTGCTGCATAGTTGGAGACACCCAGAGAACTATCCAGCTATGAGATGGAGTGCATAGTATGAGGTGTTTCCTTGTTCTTGAATTCCGAACTTCAAGGCATCTGCCGTCTAGCTGTAGAGACAAGAAATGGAAAAAAAAAAAATGATGCATACGGTTTCAGGCTTGTCAGTGACACATAAGATGCCACCCCTCACCTTTTTAACGAGCCTGCTGAACTCTTAGGTATCTTTGAAACCTCTGTTCAAATGTCAGTCCCCTGCTGGAGCACCTCTTGACTGCCTCCTGTGAAGTCAGGTGCTCCTTCCTTTGAGATTTGTCTCCATGTTTTTTATGGCAGCAGTGGAGTTGTACATAATGGTGTGATTTGTTGTGGTGTATTCGTACGTGCGTACAGTATGACGATATAATTTGGCCAATGCAATTTCCCAGTATTTCCCCTTTCCCCTCCTTTCCTTTGATTGAGGTTTATACGGTCTCATTCTTTGGTTGAGAAGTTAAATGTTTCCTTTCTTTCTCTCTTAGTTCCCTTTCTGTATTCAGATCCATGTTCCTCACCGCTGAGATCCCCTCCTCGTGGCTCTCCCTTCCCCTGGAGTTTGGGCTCCCCGCTGGGCCAGGGCCAGGATTTCTTGGTCTGCAGTTCTCAATTTCTCACCTGCAAATGAATTGTTCAAAGTACAAGTCAGAATGACATGGGCACAGCATGCAGTTTAAAAATATGAGAAGTTTATAAAAGGGAAAAAAACAAGCACTCGTAAAGCTTTACATTAGTTGAAAAGTTCAAATCTATACAAACGACCCAGCCAGACAAAACTTATGTAACAATGAACAAATTAAAAAAAAAAAAAAAAAAAAAAAAAGGAAAGTACTTCTTGGGTCTGAGTTTCAGGGACTCATAATAGAGAAATATTCCGATTAGGAGAAGGCTACTTGGAAAACATAGATACTAGTCATTTCATAAATAAAAGCTTCCGTACATTTCGCCCACGCCAGGGAAGGGGCGACAGGCACCTGCCAGTGCGGGGCTGCCTGGCAGCACAGGTGAGGCAGTGGCGGCTGAGGGGCGCGAGTGACCAGTCTGCAGTCACCGCTCAGCAGTCAGAGCCACGGGCCCTCCCAACGCCCTGGCCTTGGAGGTCAGGGTTTTTCCCACTCGACTACAGCTGTTTCATGTCCTTTTATGTCCCTGGTGTTTCCTCCATGTGGAAAGCTTTGAAAATGCTCCAGTCACATTTTGAAATTTCATGACAAAAAATTGAATGTCATCCAAAGCATAGTTGAGGATTTAAACATCCCTGTCAATCCTGGCTGTCATCACCGGGAGATTTTTATCCCCACAATAGATCACTGTGATGTGCTGGCCTGCAGGGGCCTGGGCTGTTGTCATGACTATGGTGGGGATCTACCGAGTGGTGCACGTAAATACTAAAGAGACAGGCAGCCTCCTGCCTTTCCACCATGGCGGTGGTGTTGTCGAGTGGGTGGACCGCTCCAGCGAGGCATCTCCTTCCACCATGTTGAGAATCCGTGCAATGGGAGGGAGGGAGCCCCGGGTTCTACATTCAACAGATGCTGTCTTCATTACGACACTGAAAGTTCTTAATCACATAAATGCCTGGAGGGCGATAATAAAATAAGCAGACAGTAGAGACTTAATTCAGATTGTGGAAGCCTCTTGTGCCAAGCAAAAGATAGTGGGTAAGTCAAGGATATGAATTTCTGATACCAACCAGCCTGGGCAGATGGAGAAGGAGGCAGCACATGCAGAGGTGCCAGGTGGCAGTGAGTGTGGATAACGTTCCAGAACAGGAAGCAGGGGCTGGGAGTGTTGAGAGCCACGCCCCTCGGAGGCCAAGAAGGGTTGGACATGAGGTGTAGGCAGGAGTAGGCAGGCCACCACCCCAGGCTGCCAGGGGACTGTGGGGGTTCTTGAGACACAGTTTTCAAATGGAAAGTCCAGGGCACACAGGGCAAGCTGGTCACCCTGGGTCAGAGCCAGGTTCCACCAGGACAGGCGGAATTTGGGCTGTACTTTACAGGTCTGTGCTGTGAGCAGACAGATTCCCAAGCCCACTTGCAGGGAGATGGAAACACGGGTTCTGTGTCCTTTGGCAAGGCACCCAACTTCTCTTGACCTTACTGTCCTCTGTTGTAGCCAGAGGTGGATATACCAGATGGTTCTCAAGGTTCCTTTCAGCCCTGAGACTCTGTGACATTTCCCACTTTGTTCTGTAGACAGGAAGGAGCAGTCAGGGAGTCCCGAGCAAAGGAATAACACAACAAAAATTTTTAAGGAAGATTAATCTGGCAATAGTTTACAAAACTAGTCACAGCAAGATAGATCTCAAGGAGAGGCCTGAACTGTTCCCAATAAGCCAGTCGAGAGATGATGAGAAACCAGAGAGGTGACAGTAGAAAGGATGGCGGAGACAGGGAGAGGCTGGAGTGCCATTAACAAGAGAGATCGCAGGACTTATGGCGGGACCCACAGGGCCTACCCTGGAGTTTCCAACGTGTAGTTTTGTTCTTAATTTTTTATTTCTAATTGCCTGTAAGTTCTGGACTTCTGGAGTTCACAGACTCATGGGGAAAACCAGCACTGCTCTGCACTTTTCAGCTGTGCTATATGCTCTGCCAACCAGGAACAGGGTCCCAACCCGGCCTGAAGACCAAGTGGTGGCAAATCACACAGTAAGTTAGGAAACCAGTTAGGCAGCTGTGGGAGGTGCGGGAGAGCTGGACAGCACAGGGAAAGAGCACCGGGCACAGGATCCAACCAACTCCGGGTGGGGCAGACGCCGTCGGCACACTCCATGGACCTAGAAAAGGCCAGAGTGGCTGAGAACTAGACAAAGGCTCCCGAAAGCCTGGAAAGGGTTAAGCTATCCAAAGGGACTTGGCAAGGCAGAACCTACTGGGGTCTTAATTCTGAAGGCAATGGGAAGTCCCTTATGAGCGAGGTAGAAATCTAACATGCATTCTCAGAATTGTGAATATCTATAACATCAGAGAAAAGAGAATTGGGGCTCAGGGATGAGTAGGTGGGGAGGCGGATTTGGAGAAGGGGAAAGATGGGGAGTAGACGGATGGGAAGTAGTCCCCAGGGTGTTGAAGATGAAGGTCAGCGAGCTCGGCAGAGAGATCTGTGGGAAAGAGAGCACTCTGGGGTTGGCCCTGCAGGGAAGCCGAGAGGATGAATTCGCCCTGGAGAAGGGGCCGCTGGCGAGCACAGGAGATTGACAAGGGCAGGACGCAGGGGCCTCTCTACATGTTAGGACTGATTTTGGATGATCCAGAGATAGAAAGGCCAGGG
This sequence comes from Urocitellus parryii, assembly GCF_045843805.1. Lineage (NCBI taxonomy): Eukaryota > Metazoa > Chordata > Mammalia > Rodentia > Sciuridae > Urocitellus > Urocitellus parryii. The sequence goes on along the minus strand of NC_135536.1, from coordinate 190,344,546 downwards.
AGCGGGGAGGACGACTCTGGAGGTTTAGGCCTATGGAAGCCAAGCGTGAGTCACACCATGCAGGGGTAGTGGAGGTATCAAACACTGCACAAAGGTCAGAGGAAAACAAGGCCTGACACGGGGCCAATGAGCGTGGCAACAAATAGATCATCGTTATCTCTGAAAGGGGTTAGTGACTAATGTTTGGATTACATCACCTTGGACAAAATTAATAACAAATTTCCTGATAGTCCCTTGCAGCGATGCAATGGAAATTGGCTGCTCACTCGCCCTGTCTCTTCTGAAATTTCTTAAATTCATGAACACTCTAATCTCCTCTGAGTACTGCAGCAGAAAATTGAAATGTGCCCTGTGTACAATGTGGGTGAGTTTCTGTTACCCACGCTCTCACCTCCACGATGCTCAGGATGTCAGCTTCTCCGATTTGCTCAATGCATGGGCAGGGTTTACGTGACTGCTTCTGAAAGTGAGACTGTGGGAAAGGAGGGAGGAAGATGCTAGACGTGTTGATGTCTATCATAATCCAACCTCATACTACGAAATCCATGTGTTCATGCTTATGAAGAGAGATTTCTATAAACCAAAGGTCTAAAGCCCAAATCTAAAAACCTGTGAACGAAGAGTTTTGCTATTAGGGAGATGATTTAAAATCAGAAAGATAGTGTGGATTTAACCATTTCATTTCATTTGCAACTATCCCCTTGAATCAACAGTGAGGCATTGTTTAAATAAAAATTTCAAATAACATTTGTCCATTGTAGAAAATGTACTAGTTCCAAAAACTAGACATGACAGACACCTAATAGGTATTCCGTCACTATTTCTCAAGTACAAAGAAATAAAACATTATAAAGTAAAACTAGGTTAAAGGAAACCTAGCAAATAATTTTAGATTTGATCTTTGAGACCTGGGAAGTTGGAATAGGTTTTTGTTGTTGTTGTTTTGTTGTTGTTTGGTAGCAAGGACTGAACACAGGGATGCTTTACCGCTGAGCTGCATCCCAAGCTCTTTTTTTTTTATATTTTTTATTTTGAGACAGGGTCTTACTAAGTTGCTCAGGCCTTGCTAATTCGCTGAGGCCTGTCTGGAACTTGTGATCCTCCCGCCTCAGCTTCCAGCGTCATAGGGGTTACAGGTGTGTGCCACCATTCCTGGTTTGTTGTCGGCATTTTTAATTGGAGAATGAATTAAATAGTGAGATTATTATTAAGATCATTCTGGCTGCATCCCACTACGTGGGCTGGAGTGGATGAGGGGGATGCAGGTACCAGCAGGAAGCTAGTGCAGTCATCAGGTGGACAAAGGGAGGAGCTTGACCCAGACTGGTGGAAGCAGAGAAAGAGACAAGCAGCTAGGTTGGGACAAACTTGGGGATAAAAATCACTGGGGCTTGACTACTTGTTCAACCTGGAAGGAGATGGAAATGACTAGTGGGGAGGGGCTTGGTCAGGATGAGAATCATGAATTCCATTTAGAATCTTAGTCTTTCGAGACCATTGTGAGATGTTCAGAGCCAGAGAGGAGGCCCCTGGGGCTGATCTAGGTACCAGTGTGAGGCTTAGATGTCTCAACCGGAAGTCCTAGCAAACGGGTGCCAGGAGTTCCTCTGGGTGGGCGAGCCCGTCTGGGGGAGCCAGCCCTGAGGAAGGCCAGCGTTTTAAGTTGTAAAGGGGAATGAGTGTGCCAAAGATGCAGAGGAAGCTCTCAAAGATTTAGGGAGAAAAATAAGAAAGGCAATTTCAAGGTAGGAGGCAAGAGAGAAGTGGGGAATTCTGCCAAGAGGTCAGGAAGGTGCAAGCTGGAAAAAAAAAAAAAAAAGTTCACTGAACATTAAGAAGCAGAGCTCCCAGGTGAACTCCGCAAAGCCTTCTCGGTAGACCAGTGGGAGGAGAAGCCAGACTAGGTAGGTTGAAAAATCAACGGGAGACGGAGGTAGAGACAATGATGTTGACACGGTGCGTGGGTTGCCAGACAGTGGTTACCATGTGGACAGTGACAGGCTACAATGCAGGAAGTTGATCTCCAGACCCGGAGCAAAACCCTCTCAGAGCACCGTGCTGTTGCTGAAGCTCCCTAGTGCTGCGGCGTCACAACAAGCAGAGGAGAAAGCAGGGGTGCAAAGGCTCAAGTCTTCAGAAGCCCAAATCCCAAAGTTTTGCTTTGTGCCGGGGACTATTAGCATTTGGTACTGTTAGTATGCTTAATGCCTGACCAAGGGGGTGTCGACGCGCCCCATACAAATAGTAAAGCCATGATCATTATATAAATAAAAAGACCACGAATTGTATGTAGACCCTGTGCCCTGTGTCACCTCGCCTGTGTCACTAGCCTCTTTTTACGAGGGCCTCAGAGGCTGACCCCTAAGTCCCAATGCACACGGGTATAAGTCAAACCACGATGCCCATTGGTCTGGTTCCAAATCCCCATTAGGTTATGGGGTCTCTTCTAGTTGCTGCCCCAGAAGAACTTGTTGCCCGGCTCACTGTAATCTGACTTCCTAAACTTGTTCCATTTACCTAATTTGATAAGAAACATTGAGACTTGGAAAGCAATTACAGAGAATGATCTGAATCTTAAATGAGTTAATACATCCAGAGCCCTCATGCTATGGGACACAGGGAGAGTCCTATGTGCGTGTCATCTTGTAGCACTTATTATAAGGCTCTGGAAAGAAATTGGTCTGCCCTTCTCCTGTGCTGATCTAGCATTGTGCAGAGTGAAACCGGTTTTCCCCCATGAGCAGCTAAATCCTGCTTCTTTCAGGATAGTTTTCAACTTAAGGAAAAGGATGGTGTTTCCTGCCTTTGTTTTTAATCTCTTTATGGGAAATGATATTGTTGTAGGCAAGGACAGAGGCATTGTGTGCAAACATCCAACAAATATACAATTTGTCAGCCTTACAGGGAAGCACAAGAGGCCTCTTATGTTTGATGATCCAGAGCAGCAAAGGGATAAACGCCCTAAGTCCACCCCCATGTATCTGGGCTTACTTGGGGGTTACCACAGGAATCAAGGAACAATGTTGCTTCTTGGGAACTTACTGTGTATTTACCAGCATGAGCTTATCAAGGCTTCATAATATAGACTGTTCTGCTATGATGCTTCTTTTGAAAATATGAATTTTTCCAACATGATTGATACATTTTTCCATAAATGTGGATTTTTGCATTTGGTATGTGTGACTTGGACTATGGGAAACACTCTGTGATCTCAGAAAATGGCACCCAGATGAACCAAACCACATAGATTCACAAAAGCAAGAGCACTCACACCTCAAATGTCCACCGCCTACCTCAGTTTACCAGGTGTGCTGCAAGCCACACCCATCCATACCTGGTGTTACAACTTCCTGTTGGATTTCAGATGCCCCCTCCCACCATTTCATAGCAGCTCACAGATTGCAGTCCTTCCAGCTCCATTTCTGTGGGTTGTTTTCAAGGCCAAGTGCCATATTTATTGAACATGTGTGAAACGGTGTTACCACTTTTGTTGAAATCCTGTATTTTTTATCATATGCTATTGACATGAGCATTGTGTCCCAATTCCATTTGTTTGCACAAATTGTATGGTTTTTCACTGGGCCATTCGGAAAACTGTGGTCCATAGTAGAAATACCTGTGTGCTTAATAGAACAGACTATAAATAAGTCCAGAGCAGATATTATCATTCTTACTCCTTGTTCAGAAAATAAGCTCTGAGAAGATAAGTAACTTACCCAGGGTCACCCATCAGTGACTCCAAGCTTATCCAAGCCCATCAACCCCCTGTCTTAATACCCCTAAATAGCTTCAAAGCACATTGAACTGGACCAACCTCATTGCCAGCCAACAGGACACAAATAACAATTTTCCAGGAAAAAAAAGAATTTTTAAAAACTTTCATCCAAAATGACCCCCACAAGTACCTGAATGGCCTGTGTGTTTTTAAAATCACGTAGGCATTCCCCTTTGTACATGCTAAATAAGCCCCACTCAGCTCACACGTTAATAAATTTTTCTCATTTGTGAGAGTTGCTGAATAGAGTCAGCGAATTGTCTCGCTCAGTAGGTGGTGGAGCAATAATACAGAAGCCTCCTGATTAAGTAGACTTAGAGCCTCTCATGGTTCTCACCGAGTGGGAGGCACCATTAGTAGTAAAAGTAATTACCTGTGTAGGCCACGCTGATTGCATCAAGTACCTACCACACGCCACCAAGATAGTCGTCTCCATTTCAGAGCATCTTAAGAGATCTTCATTTGGCGTGAATAAAAATCTTACATTTTAAGCCAAAGTGCATTATTTTTGGAAAACATTGTGTTAGCTGGGTGAACCAATTTTGAAACCTCTCGAAAGCCAGACGGGGCCCTGGTTATTCGCTTGTAAATGGCAGCTGCGAGGCCTGCTGAAAAAGTTGGAAATGATAAGTTATCTAAATGTTAAAGAATCTATTTGGTAAGAGTTGATTTTACATGGGGGTGAAAAACCTGTGCTTTCATCTATGAAATCACCAAGTCCATTATGTGAAACTGCAGAGTACTTAAAGCAGTAATTCCTAAGAAATTGTCCGTGCCAGATCTTGTTAAATGTTGTGTTGGATAGTTTCACTAAACTTCAAATTCTTCTCGGACAGGGATATCAGAAACGGTGTGCTCGGTGAGACGGAGGCCCGAGATTGGACACTTTGTGGTACTAACTCAGAAAAAAAAATTCTGTGTAGAGGTTTTGGAAGCTGGAGATCTCTTCCAAGCTTTTCAGGGGCAAAATGCCCTCAGCCAGCTCCCCACCTTCTTGGGATGAAATAGGCAGGTGTACGGCTGGGCCACTCAAGCCCAGTTCCCCAGCAGGTCCACAGCTGAGGTCCCCATGCATGCGTCTGCATTCATAGCAGCAGCCCAGCGACTAACAGGACCCCATGCTGTGCCGTTGGGCAGTTTTCCCTTCAATATATTCATCAGCACTGCTTTACTTGAGTAGCCCCCAAAGGTGGCTTTCCCTGGGTAAGCAAGTCAGGCACTCTTTGTAAAATTAGCACTTGTTATTCAGGCCTGTGAATAGTTTCCAAAGTAATAGGCCAGCAAAAAAATAAAAATATCTTGAAGGTTCACCTTTGTGTTCATGTGGCCCCTAAGACAGAGGATAGAAGTCCTTCACCCACCAAGGGCTCTTCCTTTTCACAGATGCCCCTAGGGGAAAGCTAAAGGGTGCCAGGTCAGGTCGTCTGATGAAAAGAACAAACAGGGTTCAATGTCAGACAGACGGGTTCAAATCCTGTCCCTGCTTCTGCAGGCTCAGACCCTATTGTCATTTCTACAAAGCTACAAGAGAGCCAATTACTTAAATTATCAGTTTCCTTGTTTGTAAACTGGGAGCCGCAGTGATGCTTTCTTCGTGGTATTGTTATGAAATCTAAATCAAATGAGGTAATATGGGCATTTCTTTTATTTACTGGAAGGAATCCTGAAAACCCCCGGTTTACAGAGGTTACCTTGAAGAAGAGGTAAAGGGGCGGCACTTTGAAATCTATAGTTATACAGTTTTTCTTCCCATTTGATTTTTTTCCATTTTTTTTTCTTTTTTCTTTTGCAGTGCCTGGGTGCTTACCACGAGCTGCACCTCTAGCTCTTTTTATTTTTTATTTTTGAGACACAGTCTCCCTAAGTTGCCCAGGCTGGCCTTAAACTACAGTCTTCTGCCTCAGCCTCCTGAGATGCTGGGATTACAGGGATGCACCCCTGTGACTGGCCCCCATATGAATTTTTAACTTCAAGTATTTATTGCTTAAAAAAAAAACACTTTTTTTTAATGTCATTTATCTTGGGTAAAATTCATATGTCTCCTTTATTGTTATTTTGTTCTTTAGACTTCTCTGATTTAAAAAAATACTGAAATATTATCAAAATTAAATAAGACCCTATAACCAAAATGTTTTTCATAAAGCCTGCTGCAGAATAAACATTAATCAAATTTTCCCTGAGCAATTGTACCACCTCCTGAACTACAAATATGGCAAGGGGCGGCACAGAAGCAGGGACTCAGGATGGGTGGTGTGGTCATTCTGGCTGATCTGAGGCCCCAGAATCCAGTACAGGGGTTTATGTATTGATTAAATGGCTTTATAATGAATTGAGAAGAACCCTCAGAATTACTTTTGTGCTGGGAATTATATTGTATTTAAAGAGCGTTTGAAGCAGTTCAGAGGTTCAAGTGCACTCTTTGTTTTCCACTAAGATTTTTTTCACTGTTTGGCATAAGTCATGCTGAGAGTCCACCCAAGAACATGTCACTAGCCCGAACTGAGTGATGCTGTTGTCCACACAGAGGACGAATGACCAATCTGTCAACTCAGCTTCCTGCCTGATTAGTGAGGAACCTGGGATTATAGGTAGGAATATTTCAGCCCGATGGACTCTTCGTTTCATGTTGCATTTTTTTCATTCACAGATTCCTCCCTTTGTTCTCACTCATTCACTCCTTCCTCTGACCGCCTGCCTTCCCTCATCCCATTCTCTAATTGAAAGCCAGAATTCAAGCTCAGTACATGCTTTTCTTGACCAAGACCAAAAGCAAGACTTGAACTGACATTTTGCTTCTGCTAATGCAGTTTATTTCCAGTATACATTGCTGCTTTCCCCCCTGCAACAGACACTGAGGAGTGTCCTTTACTAGATTTTGAGACTGTGCACAGCCTGTATCCTCACTGAGCTTCCCACTTCTCTCCAAAATGGGGTGGGGGGGCACCTGGTGTATCATATACCCAAAGAACGTAGCTCTGTGCTGGCTCGCAGCGGGTTGAGGGGGAGCCCCCGCTATTCCACCCTATTCCACTGTTCGCGGTAACCTCTGGGTGTCATAGACAACCTGAAGCATGACCCCCACTGTACCTGAAGCTCGAGGATCCACCCAGAGTGCCTGCACGGTGGCAGTGGCTTCTGGGTAAGATGAAACCTGGGCATGGAACGCCATCCTTTATAGAGCACGGGCTTACCTGCAAGACCCCACGTGGAGTATTGGATAGATATGGTACAGTAGGGATTACCTTACTAATCCCCTTTCACAGTTAGAGAAATGAAGGCCCCTGAGAGAGGCAAGGACTGCCCCTGCCCAGGGCAAATAGCAAAGTTCATATTCAAACCCAGGTGGTCCAGAGCCCGTGGTCCTAATCACGTGCCCACAGTGATCCAGAGGCAGGGACGTGCCCAGCTCCAAAGCCATGCACCTTCCTGAGTTGAGGCCCCTTAGCGTCTGCTGGATGTCCCCAGTACTCCCCCCGTGGGGCTGAGCCGCTGGTGGGAATGGAGACACTGAGCCGCAGGCCTGGCCGACCTTTCTGAGGGCTCGGGGGCTCTCCTCTCCAGCCACACCGATGCCTACCTGACCTCCTCCAGAGCCAGGTCGCTGTGCAGCTGCCAGGCCCGGCTCTTCTGGCCCTGATGCTGTCCGTCCTGCACCCGTCTCACGCTCAGAGGCCGGATCTTCTAGTCTGGGCATCTTTGCAGGGTGGGCGGTGCTGACCATCCACCGCTTGTCTCAGAACGTGCCTCTTCTAGGAGAAATAAGTGACAGCAGCCAAATTGTGACAGAAGGAACGTCTGTGGGGAGCTGCGTAGACTGACAGGTGACTCAAGGGAGGACCGCATCAGGGAGGGGAGGACTGGGCGCCCAGGTGCCTGGCCTCTGGCTTCCCGTCTCTCAGGAGCTCCTTCTCTCCCTTCAGACTCGTGGGCCACTCCTCACCCAGGCTTGGTCTCTCTGGGAGGTCTCCCTTCTGTCCCACTGTCTGTGGTTAAGATGAAGTGGACCGGGCCTGAGGAGGGGGCGCTTCCTAGGGGAAGGAAAGTGTGGCCTGAATACCTTGTCCCCCAGCACGCCCCCCGCCTCCACTCAGGATCTTTGGAAATGCATGTTGGAAGGCCTCGCTTTGCAAGCACAGGTTAACTGAAACGCCCAGCTCTGGAAGACACATCCTGCCTTTGCACCTGCCATGATTGCTGAGCGGCCATAAGGCATAGGGAGCGTGTCTTTTTTCTGGAGTTATTTTATATCAGTCCTTCTTCTAGGAGCTGGGCATATAGCAATAAACCAAAAAAAATAAAAACCAAATTAATGCTCCTGCCTAAGAATATTCACATCAGGTCAGGGAGACGCGTAGAGTGTGCTATGTGGGAAGAGCTGAGGAGAAACTAGAACAAGGAGATGGTAGAGGAAGAGCCAGTGGTCAAGGTGGAGGGTTAAATATTAGATGAAATGGACAGGGAAGGCTCTGCTGAGAAATGGGCCTAGGAATAGACACAAAGGAAGCAAAAGCAAGCCTTGTAGCAGTCTGGAGGAAGAGGAGTCACCGTTCCAGATCCTCCCAAGGCTGGACTCCCGACCCTTCACTGAGAAACATTCTTGAATGAATGGAGAGAAAAACTGAGGTTCCTGTCCAGGGTCAGTCGCTTCTCCAAGCAAAAAAGTGGGACCCTGAGAGATATTTCAAGGAGAATCTTCAACTCCAGAGGCCAAACCCATGCATGTTCCCATGAGTGTAAAGTCCCACAGCTACATGCAAATTCCACATCTTGGATGCTTGGCGTGAAACTGAAACCCTGAAGCTCTCCTTCCAACAATACTCTGGCTGGAATGCAGGCTCCTTGAAGCCAGGCCTCAATCGTTGGCTACTGACACACTTTGGAGAGACTGTGGATCAAAACCGTGACAGCCTCTTGGGTGCCTTCCCCTTTTCTGCATGGACAGCCTGGTCCTCACTTGGGCTTCTGACTCGCATCTTTGAGAAGAGGGGTCAGGGAGAAGACGGGCCAGGACTGAGGGCTCTCAGTACAGCTCAAGGAAGGGACCTTGCCTTTTTGGTTTCTGATGTGTATTGCAGTGGCTTCTTCTGGTTATTTGGAGAATGGTAGGTCTGTTGACCTGGTGATTGGCAGGGGCTGACATGATGGCAGGGTGGGCCCTGTACCTCCTCCATCCCTTCTGGCTCGGTCTGTTCTGGAGATGGGCGCATCCCCTGGCACTTGGCTGGGTCTTTGCACCTGCTGCTTCTGTAGCAGGCCGTCTGGGTGCTTCCCAGAACACTGCTTCAGGAGGAGGAGCCACATCCTTCCCTCCTCCGAGCCTTCCTCACGCTCCTCCCTCTGTTGGGCCGTGTCTTATAATTCACTCCGAGTTCTTCCCCTTCTTGGAAGTTGTCTGTGACCCCATCTTGTCTAGCAGAAGCAGCTCCCTGTGTTGCCCTCTCTTGTCCTGGGCCTCGTTCTGCAGCGCCCATTGATATACTGCCTCTATTTTTCCATTGGCTTCCTACTGGACAGTGCCGTCCTTGAGGGCAGACACTGGGCCTTGACCGATTGATGTAATGAGTTATTACTGGGAACTTGCTGTGTGCCAGGCACTGGAATCGACTCCGAAATCTAAGTGAACAGGACGTGCCTGGTTCTGCCCTCATGGAGTTGAAGTCCACTGAGGTTAGACCAACAGTAAATGAATGACCACAGCAGGCAATCACAATGACTGGTTTTATTCTATTTTATTTTTTTGAGTGCTAGGAGAGGAAAATTTAAGGCCGTAGAAGGGCTCCATTTCTGTCCTTCATGTTCTAGCAAAGACTTGGCATGAAATGAATGTTTGATTTGCATTCAAAGGCCACCATCAACCTCCACCTTCTATCCTGCTGGTGTTCACTCTCCACCATTTCTAAGGCTAAGTTATAAGCTCCTTTGTTCCACAGAATGGACCGCTTTGTCCCCAAAGTACAAATGAATAACAAAATTTTTAAAAATTTTAACGTTTCCTTTCTAAATGGAGATATTTATGCCTTTCAAACACCTTAAAAAAAAAAAAAAAAAAAAAAAAAAAAAACCTTTTCCTGCATGAGTTCCACTGTGGCCCGAGGTATGGCGTTTTTCCCGAGGTCTGCTCTTGCCCAGCAAACAACCTACTTTCCGTGATTAATTGAAGGCCCTGTCAGAGAAACAGAGTGGGAACTTCGAGGCCTGTGGATCCCGCCTGGCCACGACACAGCAGCTCAGAGTCCAATGCCATTCCCCCCTAAGAACTCGTTTCTCAGGTTCCAGCTCTGAGAAACGCTGCCGTTCAGCGTCCAAGGTCACTGGGAGCCCTGAGTTGCAAGGGCAGCCTTCAGGCTGCTCTCCATTCCTGGCCTGGCACTCGAGAGGCCTGCTCAGGTGGCACTTCTAAGCCCAGCTCCCCCCTGCCAGGGAGGACAGCAGGACACTTGGTGGCTTCACTCAACCTCCTCCTCCTCCTCGAGGGCCCCTGGCACTCTGCAGTGCACTTGATGACCCAGTGACACCTCTTGAAATCTCCCCATCCTGTTCCACGGCATGCCAGCAGAGAGTCCAGGCCTACGGGATCGTGTGCAATGGGCCAAGGTGTCTAAAGTAAATGTTAGCTCAGAAAACAGACGGGCACACCTCTGGGTCCCGAGCAGAGCCCACGTGGGGGAAAACCATGAAGTGACTTGTTTAAGCCTGTCGTGACAGGCACAGGGATGGGGCTTTTTAAACAGGGTTTTTTTTCAACCTCCAGGCAAACACATATGTCAGAAGGGAATCCATGCTCTGCTTCGTGGTGGAGAGGGATGCATCTGGGGTTTTCTAAGGCATGGAATACCAGTGTTCACAGATCCACTGATTTACTCAGCAAAACTTGATCCTATATCCGTGAGGTGCCAAGCACTATGCTCTTCGCTACAGATGGAGTGAAGGGATTTTCCCTCGAGGAATCCACAGCATAGTTGGAGAGATGACATTAACCATTTAAGCAAATAAATAAGACTTTCCAACAATTATAAGAGGTAGGAAGATTAAAAAAAAAAAAAAAGTCCGATCATAGGCTACAAGGCCAAATGAGAACTCTCAGATAAGGGGACACTGTAGGTGAGTCCCCAGGGGTGAGGATAAGGTGTCCACGTGGAAGGCGCAGAGAGGACCCTGCTGTCGATGTGTGTGCAGACCTGGGGGTAATCCTGGGGGGCTCCTCACCATCCAAGAGGGCCCCATTGCCCAGGACTGGGGAGAAGGTGACTATAGGAGATGAGCCACCAGGGGCAGACACACAGGGGTGTGCAGACTCGGCTACGTGGTAAGCACTTCCTTCCAAGTGAACTCTTCCAAGCAGGAGAATTTGGACATTGACTTTGACCTGGGTTGGGGTGGAGGACGTCTCTGCTAGATGAGGTGCACCTGCTCCCACCTTCCAGCATGACTGACAGCTGCTGGGGGCTCAAGCCCAGAAGCACAGCTACATTTCGGGGTGGCTTCCTCAGCGTCCTAAGCTAACTTGCAGCAGTCATTCCGCTTGGATTTGAAAGAAGAATCAAGGCTTTGGGAAGCCTCTGGCGGGAAGCGGCCGTGGTGTATGCTCTCTGCTCGCCTCCCAGGCTGCGTGGACTCACTCTGGTTTTCCGCCAGCTCTTGTTTGCTGGTTTGTTTTAAACGTGTCATGTTTTCATATCACAAAACACACATACACTCTTGATGCCATTTAATATTTAATTCAAATAATAGAATACTTACCGTATCCAATGTTTACATGTATTTATATTCCCTTAGGAGAGTGCTCTGGAAGGTAGCAGAATCTCTGATAATACACAGTGGCATCTTACCGGGTACACAGATAAACTTCTTAACAATTTAATTGTAATGCATTTATCTTAATGTGGAATACTTATATAAAATGAGGGCCACATCAAACCAGCAATTCTGTCTCTATTATGGCTAGATTTCCACTGTCAGTTGTAATATAAAATTTACTGTTCAAATACATTTATTTAAGAAGTGAGTTTCTTTAAAAAAGGGATAACAGCACAGGAGACACTTCTCCGTTGGCTGTATGGATGAGGGAAATGCAGACATGCTGAGGTTTCCAAGGCATGGTCCCCTGAAAGGAATTGTCACCCTGAGCTGGTTCTCATAAGTTCCTATTCCCCTCCCGGCTTTGTGTCTATGGGTTGCCTGTCAATCTGATAGCAAAGCAGTAGACTCAAAGTGCTTTGCTCAAAATGTGGTTTAAGTCATTTTTAATTTGCCTGCTACTTAAATCATTTATATTCTGATTTTTCTCATTAAATTTTGCAATATATTTTAGATGCAAAGCAATCACTTTCATGTGAAGATCCATCCATTCCTTTAACTTGGATTTTTGATGAAGCCAAGCTATCACAATTTCCTTTCCAGGAGGAAAGGAGGCACCGTTGATGTAGAGACATTTCCAACTAAGTGGAGGGAGGTTTTCACGGCAGTGTCGCTTAGACATTCAGAGAGTGTGCTAAAAACTGGCACCGGTGTTGGTCACCAAGGGAGGGCCTCTTGACGTCAATTTTAATTCTACACAGAGGGACCTTAGTTAAATCGGAAGCCAACCTAGTTACCATTCCATCTTGTCACATCCATTTCTGATGTGGAAACTGAGTCCAGTAAATGTCAGTTGAAGTTTCAGCCACAATTCAAAGCCAGAATTCGCTCTCTGTCTTAGCCCTGGCTACCGGATGGCATTTCGTCAATCAACCTGCGCCTTCTCATGTTAGCTGTTGACTCTGATCTGTTTGACAAAGTGTGTGGGTTGCTAGTCTGTTTCTCCCCCTAGAGACAGCCTAACAAACAAGGCATTACCTGGGGATAAATGTTAGCCATGGGGAAAAGGAAACAATGTTCCCTCACATGACGCCTGCTGTCACATGCTATATCATTAGTTCCTTCTGAAACCCTCCCTGGAAACATTTTTCTCTCAGTCATAATTTGTGCATTGCTGTGTCTTTTAAAAAATTATTTTGAAGTCCCAAGTTAAGATAAAATACTGCACAGAAACACGATGGGAAAGGATCCGGGAAGCTAGAGTCAAACAGCATTCTAGGACGGTGACGCTGGTGGGGAAGCATCTCAGTCATATCATGTTAATTTTGGACATTCTCCTGGCAAGAAAGAGCCTCCTATCATTATAGAATAGACCAGTGACGGGCAAATGCTTTTTGCAAAGTATAGGGAAGTATATTTCCTGCTTTGTTGATGATATAGTCTTTGTAGTAACTACTCAGCTAGAAAGCAGCTATGGACAGTTTTCTAATAAAACTTTATTTAAAAATCAAAACTTCAAAACTGGTGGGGCAGATTTAGCCCTGAGCCATAGGATTACCAACTCTCAGTACATGCAAGTTGGACCCGTGGAATCATAAAGTTCTGAGCTGTGGGAAACCATCATCTGAATGCATCTCTCAGCTCGTTAGCTTCAGCTTTTGTAAAATGGGAGGAATTATATGCTTCCTCCAATGGGTTTTCGGGAGAAGCTAACAAGTGGTACTCAAAGATGCCACAATCTGACCCAAGGTAGCTTTGCTGGTGTGAGGTTGGGAGCCCTGCCCTGTTATTCCCCTTCAGTCCATCACCCGTGGAGAAGAGTCACCTTAAGATTGACTACGTGTCTCCTCTGATTGAAGCCGGTTTGTGGTCCCCAGACCTGCCCCATAGCCTGGTCTAGCTCATGCTCGCTTTTCCAACATGGCGGCACACTGTCTCCCGCCCTCCTGGTGGGCCCCAGCCACACTGAAGCCACACTGAAGCTGCGCAGGGGCTCTTCATCCCTCAGGACATGTATTCCCCTGTCTCTTCCGTCTTTTCCAAAATCCTACTCCCTCAGGTTTTCTGATGCCTGTTTTTGTTTTTTTTTTCTCATCCTTTAGGTATTTTCTTATAAACCATTTCCTCAGAGAAGTCTCATTCTCCCACAGTAACTATTTCCTCATAAGTCATTCAAAAATTCATCAGAGACCACGCCTGTCTCTGCCTGTCTCATTCACAGTGGAAATCCCGGTGCTCTGTGCGGTGTCCCGGAGCACAATAAATGCTCAGTAAACAGGCTGATCCCAGAGTAAATGACTCTGTGACTCATTATTACAATGATGATCACCTGAAGAACACCTAAAGCCCAGGACCCAAGGTGGGCCCCACCACCCTCCGGCTGTCTTCATATTTCTTCCTGATTTTAAATGTGTTCATGGACCACTTGGTCTACTTTCATCTCATTAAAAATGACTCCCTTTCTTTTTTACTTAATTTCCTCTTGATCCAGAAATTGACAAACTACAGCCCTTGGGTCAATTTTGTTAATAAAGTTTTATTGGAACATAGCCACACCCACTCGCTCCTGTGTTGTCTGTGGATGCTGTCACCCGATGACAAGGTCTGAATAGTTGAGTACAGACTATCTGGTCTGCAAGTCTGGAAATATTTAGCACCTGGGCATTTACTGAAAACATTTGCTGACCCCTGTACTAAGCAATAAAGCCATTAGATCCCACGCTTAATATGCTACTTAGGTTTTATTTCCATTCTCATTAAGAACAATCTTGTAAATATTGTAAATTTTGAAGATATTTGCTTCAGGACCTATAAAACACACCTGGCCTGCCTTCTCTGGTATGAGTCAATCATTGTTACCATAGTCCCTGAACAGTGTCCGAGAGAGGCTGAAAGTCCAATACGTGGGTCTCTGGTTTGGCGCACATTAGAGCATTTCTCTCTGGAGATCCGTAGGAGATTTCTATTCTCTATGTCGTTCCCAAGTTTACCCAAATGCTGTGCATCTGCCTGGCAGAGTTCTGCAAACCTTCACACAGGTCTGCTGAGAGTCTAATGTGAACTTCTGCGTCAGCATGTCATTATAACAGGTGTCAAAAATGCCGCTGTTCCCCCAGAACACCCAGCCTCTTGACAAGACGTGAAACCCGCAGCTCAGTGTTTGTACCTGAGCTCCCAGGAATCAGGGCTGCCGGTTCTTCCTTGTGTTATGAATAGTCAGTAGCTGTTCCCTTAGATATCCCTTTGTCAGGAAAGTTCTGCCTTCCAGACTTTTCACCAAATCTACATGTTGTATTATGAAATCTCTGACAGAGAGTGTGAAGGAATTTGCAGGTATCTTTTTTTAAATTTTTAAATAAAAGTTATTTGTTTGAGCACTTTGAAGGGAAGGCTATCAGGAGGCCAAGCACCCACCATCATTCACCATGAAAAGGACTCGCAGCGGGAGGAATGGCTTCCAGGGCTGAGGCTGAGAACCTGAAAGGTTCTCCAAGGTGCCTGTGTCATCTCTGGAATTGAGGGGACCAGCACAACGGCCTAGGGTTGAGGAGTCCCCGGAGCAGGACATTGAATCCCATTTGAATCCCGTTTTTGCCACATTCTCAGTCTATGACCTTGAATAGTCCCTTAACCTCTCAGAGCCGGGTCTCTCCTTTCCACTGCATAAAGACAACACAGGAATTCATGTGGGATTTAAATAACCAGTGACAATGATTTAACAAAAACCAGGCCCAAGATGATCCCACCAAGTTTTTGCGTCATTATCATGAGCATCGTCATTATTCTTTAAGCCAGGTTTCCCCAACCTCCCCACCCCGGGCACTTGGGCAGACAATTCTCTACCAGGGCAGGACGCCCTCTGGGGGGCAGGACGCCCTATGAGGGGCAGGATGTGTGGCTTCCTTCCCAGCCACATCACACTAGATGTCAGCAGCACTCTTTGTTGACTCAATCAAAACTGTCTCCAGACATTTCCAAATATCCCCTGGGGCAGGGAGGAGGAGGCTGACCTGAGGGGCGGTGGGGACCAAATCACCTCAGTTGAGAGCCGTTATTTAAACCCATTCCCACGGATGGTGTGCCTTCTGGGCACGTCATCACTCACTCACTTTACTGTATTCTCCAAGGTAGGCCCCAGGATTTTCCCAAAATAAAGGGGTACATCCCAACCTGTTTAGGAAGAAGTTTGAGGGGCCGGGGTCTGACACAACCCCCTGATGGCTATTATGAGCAGCTCTGGTTTCCTGATGCAGGCAGAGGGGAGAGAGAATTCCCATCTCCTTGGGCCTTTCCCTCTCAGCCCAGAAACACTGCCCTGAGACTCCCAGATCACACTCCTTCTATTTCCAGTTCCAATGCGGCCCGAGGGATCCATGCAGTGTGTCCAGTTACTTGCTTAAAAATGTGTCCTAGTGTCTGGCTACCAGATGGAAAGTCACGGCTGGAAAGCTTGGCCTGGGAACTGGGGTGAAAACGGCTGTTAGGTTTAAGAAGAAACATGGGCCAGACCATGGATAGCATGGCCTCTTGGACACACGTGTGTGGATGTGCAGAAATGACTGTTCCTGAGCTCGTGGACCCCCACTGGGAGGATCTCTCCTTTTCCCATGTTCTCCTGACATGGAGGTTCCTGGCAGGCCTGGGAAGCTAAGTCAGAATGAGGGCCTGGGAAACCTGGCTCCAGCCTGCTTCATGCAGAACCAACAGGGCATCATGGCCAGGAGCCTAGAATGTGGAGGCAGACAAACAAAAGTAGCTACTCACTGGCCACATGGGTCTGGTACACAGTTGGTGCTCAATTATTGGTTGACTGTTGAATATAGCTCAGCCTCCACAGTAGTAAGGAATCAAGCTCAGCTCACTCCTTTATAACATAAAGATAATAATGCCTTAGTGAATTAGATAACCTATGGAAAACATTTAGCCCTTAGGAACAGTCAAAAAGTATAGTTACCAGAGGCAACCAATTTTCCAGATTCCAAGCCTTTGCCTTCATTCTTCACTCCTCATTCAACTAATTTTTATTTACTGCTTATTTTGTGCTGTGCATTAGCAATCGTTAATTTGACAACGGAACGTGACCCACATGAGCCGTTGCATCCTGTTTTTACGTTGGTAAAACTGTAATGTGTAGAAAAGAAAGTCCTTTTTGTCCCGTTGGAATCCAACACGTGACGAATCTCCACAAAACTAAACCTTCTCCAATTATTTAACCTCCTCAGAAATTAGGCAAAAATTCAGGGGGGAATTTCCTTCTCAGCTCCTGCCACATCTCTACAGCCTTCAATAATATTTTTTAATGCTCAAAAAGAAGTGAAGGTTCCAGGCAGGTCACTGACAAGGAAGTTTAAGGGAATTTATTACAGGCTTATTCCTGATCTATCCCAAGAGTCCCTTGATTTATTTAGTTTATCCTATAGCATAAGAACCCGGGTTAGATGTATGAGGAATGCAGCTCTGGGGCCAGGGTTGTAGTTTTCTGTGTCCTTGGATGGTTACAATTCTCTCCCTTAGCATAGTTTCTTACTGTTATGTCTCAGCATGATTTAACTGCCCGTGAGTCTTTGCCTATGTGCTTGGACCACCTCCAATGCCATCTCATGGTCCTGCAAATAAATCTAGTTTCAGTGGTGAATGGATGGTGACCCCCTCCCAGCTCAGTCTGAGAAGCAATGGAATGGTCCCCTGTCGGCTAGGCACCAGCAGGCGGTAAGGAGGACTTGGAGAGCACTCGGGTCCCATGAGGGAGGCCAGTTGAGGAAGTCGGTGTAGCGGTGTCCCTCAAAGGCGAGTTTTTTAAAGAAGTTTTTGAATCATCAAAGTCATAAGGCTTGGATTCCTCTTGTCTTAGAAAAGTCTCCGAGTCCCCGCTTAGATTTGACCTCCTACAAGAAACCTCCAGAATCGCCCACATCTGAAATGGAGATGGACTCCGCTGGTCATTTGCTAACACAACCTCTGGTTTTTATTTTCTTCCTAATATCTTTGGTTTACTAATTTATTGCCGTCCTTCCCCAATTAGACCATACATGTCACGAGGGCAAGATCTGTCTTCAACAACAGTGCAGGGGACAGGGAAGGAACCCACTGTTGGTGAATAGACAGAATTTAGCGGCCCATGCTGGGCTCAGGCCACTGCATGTGCTGGCTGGGGGGAGTTCAGTGACTGAGGCCTGGTGACTCTTCACCCTGAGACTCACTGAGGTAGGTTAACTTGCTCAACTCCCATAGATAGTAAAAGGTGGACCTGGTTGGCATTCACCAAATCTGATCCCTGCCCCTCTTCTCCTAACTTACTTGCAGAGGGCCTCCAGCTCACCTCCACTGTTCATTTCTAGACAAGCAAACACCTTTACATTCCTGTTTTCCAGGTCATTGCCCAGGTCTTGACCCACCTGTCAGGTTTTGCGAAAGTCTAAACCCTTTGTTGCTTTCTTTCCCCCGTTAACATTCAAGACTCATGTTGCCTTAAATGGTTGGGGAAAGAAAAAAAAAAGTACATGTCATTAAACTCTTCAATGACAGAGTCACATTAGTATTGGGAAATTCTACCACGGGATAATGCTTTTTGGCAAGATGTGGTTTTAGCAGGAAGCCTGCAGCGGAGAAGGTATGCAGGGAGAGGAGGGGGCGTCTGCTTGCCTTCAGTTTCTCTGACAGCAGATGGTTTGTTTGTGTCAACGTTCCCAAGGATCGTAACTATGATTTCACAAAAGGGTCAAAGTCCATCAAACCTTTCTGCTTGCTCGGGGGCCCACCCCATCTCTTCCCTCCTGCCTCCTTGTCCCTTTTAAATTAAATCACATTCCACTGCCTGTTATTGGACAACTTTGGACAGAATACTCTTCCACACACTCCTTGCTCAAGGCAAAGTAATTGGAACAGATAGTGCTACTGGCTAAGAGCCACCGACTAATTGCTTTATGCCCAGCTCCCCTCGCCAGAGGCACACCCAGCATTGAAAAATCCATGGCTGTTGCCCAATTTTTTGAGGTTTCCGAAACAATTGGTGCAATATTAATTGAGGGGGGGGGAGAAGCGGGGGCGAGGTGGGGGAAAATGAATTATCTATAGTCTATTTAATCTCTCATTATTTTGATCATGGATATCTGGTTTTTTAATTTCCTGTAATCCAGCAAGGAATGTTGTTCTCTTCCTTGAGGACATCTGTGGTCTCTGCTTTTTCATGTTCCAAAAATCCTAACAGAGATGTTTTGTCAGTGACTGGATATTTCATTAGAAATCCGAAGACTCCCATTAACTTGAATTATTCTCACAGCTCTGATCAACTTTTAGGTTAATAATTCATGATATTTAATAACATGTTCAGATCATCACCAAAATTATTGATTTAATAATATTTGGTCATTAATAATGAAGAAGGAGGGGGGATGATTTCCCTTATCACTTACATTAATTTATTCCTTATTGTCTGGCAAATCTCAGAGAGAGCCAATAATCATCAGGACTTCTAGTACCTTATCATTCTTCTCCGTAAAAGCCAGGAGAATATTCTGCATTTTCAAATATCTGTATTCTTGAAGTTCAAAGAATGGAACTAAGGCATCTATTTCATCTAAGTACTCTTGATTTTAAAACTTTCCCAGACTCTTTAGAAACTACAGCCTTCCTATCCCTCAGAGATTCTCTAGTGAGTTTTGATTGGCTTCCTCCCTTTTTTTTTATTAACTTCCATTGAATCCTATTGGAATCACCTTTTCAGTTTCTTTTGCTAATACACTTAGTAATTTGAAACAAGAACTGAGCTGAAAAATCCATCATCAATTTGTTTTGGCAACGTGAAGTTTCAAATAGTTTCCCAGTTGAATTTCCTGCAAAAGTCATATCCGTGATGGTGTTGGAGTGAGCACTTCATCTTCTATGAGTAAAAATCCAATGTCTGAACTAGAGATATGCATGTTGATTACTATTTTGAAGTTATTACCTTTTATTTTCAGTTTTGAAATAACTTCTTTGGAAACCTCATCTGAAAGTTGTCCTGGTTGGAACATATCTGTCAGGGTTTCTTTACACAATAATGAAGAGCTAAATCTTTGGGCTGATTTCCAAGAAGAACCTACTTTATCCCAAATTCTATTCAATCCTAATGGTGTTATGGCTAGTGTCCGAAACCTAACCTTCCAGGCAATGAGAAATATCCCTCTCATGCTGCATTCTGATGGGAACTGACTTCCTGTATTAACAATAAAGGACAATATGTGCTCAGCTCAGCTCTACAACAGCGTGGTCAGCCCATCTCGGCTCTATAGGAACCCCAGAGCCTGCTGGGAAGTTCCTGGGCTGGGGCAGGTCAACCTGTCTCTATGATGCAACATCTCTGCCCATTTGGATATCACTTAGACCCAGCTTGAGAGAGAGAGACTGACAGACAGACAGACACCTCTAACAGAACCACGAGGAAGGAAGGTACCGTTGACGGAGACTAGAAAGAATCTGGGTGAAGTCTGCACCTTCTCAGCTGAAAGCATATTTTGGGGTACACACTAGGGATTCTAGATATATTATTACACAAATACTTCATAGTTGGCATCATTCTCTCCCCCTGTTTATCAATATGTAAAACAGTCACTATGATAGGACAAAGACTGTGTCTCGGGTCTAGAGATGAACAGCTCAGATATTTCAGGCAGAGCTTTGCTTTTCAAGTTGTAGATCAAGAACCACAGCCAGGTGCAGTGGTGCATGCCTGTAATCCCAGCAGCTTGGGAGCCGAGGAAGGGGGATCTCGAGTTCAAAGCCAGCCTCAACAAAAGCAAGGTGCAATGTGGCTCAGTGGTGGAGTGTCCCTGAGTTCAATCCCTGCTTCCCCCGACATAAAAGAAACATTAGTGCAATCAGTTTGGTGAGTTACAGCCAGCATTTTATTTTTTAAGTAAGTGAATTAGAATTTATCTGAGTAACTTACACGTAGCAGGGGATGTAATATTTTTTAATATTCTTGCTTCTTTATATATAAACACACATGTAGTTGATGGGTCATAACATCAAATGTGTTTCTTACTATGGGTCAAGTACAAAAAAGTTCAAAAGCCCTCATGTAGAAGGAACAACTTCCAGTATGTCAGAGTAGACAGAGTACCATGGCAACAAGCATTGTGCAAGAATTACACCGCCTGAGTATATTGAAAAACATAATTCTTTTGTTGGCTTGATTTGCCTGTGTATGAGCAAAACCAGGTATCTTCTGATTCCACCTCTTTATTTCTCAAATGCTTGGCAGACAGCAAAGGACCCAGGGGCTTCTCAGAAATAAATCTCTCGTGATCCATTTCAGGGAGTGGCTGGAGAGGACCTTTCCACAGAATTAAAATGTGCAAGTGCCTACTGTGTATTTGCACATTGATTGCACATTGATTTCCTGGGGAAAGATGTACTGTCATGCAGAAGCCAAGAAAAAACTGTTGGGGGGAAAAAAAACATTTGTCCATTTTTTTTAGGAAAAGCACAGAGTTCCAGCCTGGTTTTGAAATAGGGGTGGAAGTGTAGGATCATTTGAGTTACCCTCCCACCTAGTAACTCAGTTCAAAATCATCTCACTTCTTTTTGCTGCTGATTATTTGAGACTCACCTATAGTCTGACCTGATCTCCAGAAAACGCAGACTGGAGACCTGTCCCTCACCTCCACAGCCACGGCACGTCCGCTGTTTGGACTAGACTCCTCGTGACTCTCAGTAGCACGGCCTTTCAGGTTCGGATTCTGATGTTCCATGATGGATCCAGCCCCTGCCACCTGGATGTTAATATTCATTGTTAACCTGAGGAGCTGACACGGGTGGGGACAAGATTTCATTATGAGCCTCCTTGAACTTACACCAGTTTTAGGAGTAGAGAAATAGATTTCACCCAAGAACGTTTTTAATGTTATGTCAGAGCCCAATTGATCTGATAGACTTTTAATGACTTCACTGATAATAAGAGAGATCATGACTTAAACCTGCCTCCACCAGTGTGGAAAGGGTGACGATGGCAATTTTGCAAGGTCTGATGAGATCTTAAGTGCAAGAAATGGACTCCGGAGCTCAGACATTGCCATCATCCGCGGGCTGGTATGTTGACCATTGGGCACATGTGTTCACTGTGCCTCGAGTTATCTGAACTTGTCAGCCAAAGTTAAAACCCATTGAGAAAGCACTAAGGCCAGGGGCCGCAGGGTGAGCACGCACAAACTCAGACACCAGTTGGGAGAGAATGCTGAGCAAGGGCAGGAGAAAGAAACAAAGACAGTTCCCCCACTGCTAGAGACTACTTAGGCGGCTGAGAGCACACGGCAATCCAAGGAAAGTGCCTCTCACTTGCATTTTAAGCAAATAGGAGGTTTAGCAGGACATGATCACCTGGAGAGCCCCGTAATGGGTAATTGAGTCAGGAAGGGGGCTGCGCGTCTCTGATTAATATTTACCAAAGTCTTTGTGTGTTTTTCCTCAAATGTTAATGATGCGACAGATCGAGTTGAACAAAAAGGACACTGTGGATTGAAATAGGGTATTGTGCCCATCAAATGCTGCCTCCTCTCTGCTTGGCTTATGATGAATGCCAGTCTTTAATAGCAAACTGGTGTTCCTGAAGAACTTATTAAGGAAGCAAAGAGGAAGCCAAGAATGAAGGAATGCCCGATTGGCAGTGATCAATCACCCTCTTTCAAAGATGAACTGATCCTTCCTTTTTAAAGTAACAGTTCGTGCGAAGGTTTCGAACATAAATATGCAAAACCTCAGAGCCCTACAGTTGCCTGGTCCTGTGAATGTTTCCGCACATGTTTAGGGAAGAGACTTCCATCATTCCCAGTAGGTTTCTTCCAAGAGAGAGGTTCCTATTGAACCTCTGAGTGGCATCGGCCGAATAATAATATCCTATCCCCAAAGTTCAAAGGCACCTTCAGGTAAAGATTTCTGCATTCTAAACTGCAGTATTCAGAGGAGAGTCATTCCAGGAAGAGCGAGTTAATAAAGGAGAGCCTGGGACGGAAGGGCCGAGGGTGCCCCGGGGGCCAAGGGCTTTCCTGCACACCCACAGCCCATTGCGTGGGTGCAAACCTTGCAACACCCTTTTTGGCTCGCCTTGGCCATTTTTCTTTCCTTGCTCAAAAACCTTTCAAGCAGAGGTCTCTTCCTCCTTTACCTAGCACTACTGGCATCTAGAGCCAGGTCCTTCTTTGTTGTGGTTGTCCCATGCATTGTAGGATATTTAGCAGCAGCCGTGGACAGACCCACGGGACACCAGAAGCACCTTCCCTCTCCACACACCCTTCATCTAAAAATGTCTCCAGATATTGCCAAATATCACTAGGGGTTTGGGGGACAAAGTTGACCCCTGTTGAGAATCATGACTTACAAGACAGACAACTCAGTGCCCTTAGAAAAGCTGAATTTCCCCAAATGCCCAGACATCTCAGTGTCATCTGTGGTCATCCATTCAACGTCCTTTGACACTAAAATCCCACAAGCTATTCTGACATTTTCCAAAGCACCCCAGGAATAGCGCTCTCCCCATCTGTTCCCTTGAAGGGCTATTCACTGCAGTGTCCCTCCTGCCTGGAACAGGGCCTGAGAGATTCAGGTAGATGGACGTCTACCCATCCCCCAGATTCCGTCTCCCTTCAAGCCCCACCCAGCCCCGGTGTGTCCTTCCCAGGGGCCTCCCAGTGGTGGAGAACCTGAACTCTGGGCTGCACTGGGCTCACATCTTTCTCTCCACATGGCAGCCTAGAGCCTAAACTTACTCCAACTTCTCGGTTTCCTCATCTGCAGAATGGACCCCTAGGGGAACCCACCCCCTAGAGTTATTGTGGGGATTTATGAGAAAATCCCCTGCACGTTACACGTGAGCTTGAACAGACTCTGCCGTTCTTAGTATCTCTCCATCTCTAGGTCCCTCCCGCTCTGCACACTTGGCTTGTGCCTCTGTCTCGGTTTTCGCCAGCTGCATTTTCTAAACCCAAATCAGGATGTGCTGTGTGACAGCCCCCAGGACAACAGGCCAGAGTTCTGAAAGATGAGCAGCCTGAAAACCTGGGGCAAGCCGTTGTCATAACTGGAGTTCGCTCCTCTGTGTGCGCTTGTGTGTCCCACCGTCTGCCCAGCAGATCCTGGGTGGAGGCCGCGTCTTCTCCGTCTCTCTTCTGCATGCAGAGATGGAAAAGAGAACTTTCAGGACCCCCTGGAATCTCGATTGATTTGAAGTCCTCTACTTGAATGAGAGGAGAGTCCCTTTCTGAATGTGCTGTTTTCTTCTGACTCTCCAAGTCAAGGAAAGTTTCTCAAAACCAGGCCCTTCACGTCCTGCCAAAAAAAAAAAAAAAAATTCAGGATATGATTTTTTTTACTCATCAGAACTTGCAGGACATTTTTCAGAAATCTAATCTAAGGTCCACCTGGGGAGCTTGATTTAAAAATGTAGATTTCTAAGCCTCCAGTTAGATTGACTAACTTACAAATCCTGGAGATGGACCCTAAGGGTCTGAGTTTTTAGACGTGTCCCAACATGTTTACCCAGTGGCTCATTTTGAGAACAAACCAGCAAAAGATACAGAGGCCCTTTGGTATTACACAGAGCCTCAGAGGGTCTGAGACTGAAAACACTGCCATTTGCATGAGGGGAGGAAGGCAGAGTTATTTTGCTCTGTGCTTTCTGTCATGTTCTGGATAACGTAAATTGTGCACATGGAGCGATTTTCTTTTCTAAATGGAAAGGTTGTATTCCTATTCCTCATTCCAGGACTCTTCAAAAGAAGCCACCCTGAGGGGGAGGCCTGGGCTTCACATTCCCAACTGGAAGAGGGCAGGTGCTAGCCTCTGAGCAAGGGCAAGGAGCACCCAGACCAACCTCCGAAAACCAGGCTTGGAGGCTGATTTCGGAGCGTGCTTTTGGGGAAGTCTCCGTCACCAGGTGCACCAAAGACAATTCCATATGGCTCCAATATTCTGGTGGGGTTGGATGCATTTTTGAGCATAACCCAAAGATATGAAATAATCCATCCTTGGTTTATTTCTAGATGATTAATCTCTCCTCAATATCCAAGACCTGTTTTATGATTAATTTGAGCTTTCCCACAACCAAGAGTCTGTATCACATCCTCAGGAGAAACAGGGCCCCAAGTCCACTGTGATTTATTTAGAAACAAAAGCTAAGAGCCTGCAAGCCTCTCCCTTCCACTTCCCTGTCCGCCAACAATTGGATACCATTAATTTCTTTCTCTTTCTTCCCTGAACTTTCTGAGAAAAACACAAGCCTCTCTTCTGCCACCCGCCCATCATGACTCATAGCTTATGCTTGGATGTGCTCAGTACCTCCTTCCAACTGGAGGCTCGCAAAATGGACCTCCGGGATTCTGACCCTTCCTTTTCCCAACTTCTCCCCTCTCTGTACAGATATGCTCGACTCTCCCCTTTTAATTAACTAATAGATAAACAGCCAAGGCATTTGAATACACTTTCACGCCCTATTTTCTTTACTGCTCGGTGGACCAAAACGTAGTCCCTTCCTTGTGGGGTCTTGTGAGAAAACAAATGAGTCAGAGTAAGGCTCTGAGGCCCTACTATGGGCTGATAATGTCACAGAGGCGTGGCTGTCTCAGTTGCATGTCTGTCTGTCTGTCTGTCTGTCTGTCTGCCTGTCTCTGCACCTCTGTTGCTTCTTCAGGCCTCTCTCCTCCCCCCATCTCCTGCTCTTTGGGAGCCCCTTCCCAGTTCCTCCTTCATACCACACCACACTCCTGTCCATCCCCTCCTTGCCGTGTCCCATCTTGGCCAGTCCCTGATAATGTCACACGTGTGTCCATCCACTGACCGCTCTGCACCATCCCATCCAAAGGTACAGTGCTCTGGCACACGGCCTTTGGTTCACCTTTTCTTTTATTTTCAATTTTGCCGTAGGTTCGCTGGTTACCCTCTGTGAAGCACACTTTAGAGGTGGTTGGTTCGTTGCTGTTATTTTCCTAATCACTATGGAAACTGGAACCCATGGTCCCACGTACTCTCCTGACCAACGCTGTGAGATTTGGAGTGACCTCTGTCCTCTGTGACCCTGCTTTTTCTCTCTTCCTCAGATGACCCTGTAAATGTCGCTGCTCCCTAAACTCTAGCCTGGATTCTCATCTCATCTCACCTTTAGGCCCAGAGCTCTCAAGACAGCAGCCTGAACGCAGGGCTTGGTCCCCAGAAAGGTTCTGTGAGAGCTTCATAGTGTTCTTAAATTCGTTCCTACACTAGCCATTTTCTCACCTAAAAATTCTTATTTGGGATTTCTTTTGAAAAAAAAAAAATCTGAGCATCTCACTGTGCCAGACCTGTGTTTCCAGTGACCATGACCAGCTGGGGCGGAGTGGTGCTTCCTCCCAGGGCACCCAAAGGGTTTGCAGCCAACGTCACTTCATTCCCGTAACTGCCTGGCCCTTCTTGACAGCCGAGGTTGCCACTCCTGTTGGCCTATCCCTAGACAATTTATGACTCCTCAATATAAAGACAGACAAGCTTGCATTTCCTACCCCACACTGGCTCTTGTGACCACAACCCAATTGCCACCCTTATCCTGGGAAATCCCAAAGCTGCGCTGATCCTGCCTGGTCCTTCCCATTCACCTCACAGCAGTTCTGCTCTTCCCTTGTCCATGTCGCATGACTTTCAGCACTTACGGTCCCATCTGAGAGACTGCTTGGGCCTGAAAGTCTACATGGAAAAAGAAGTTATGCCTCAATCCTGCCACGCTAGTTGAGAATTGCTATTCTCTAATAATGATCTTGTCATGTAATAAAAATCTTAAAAAAAAATGTTGTTACAAGCGAGGAAGGCAGGTCTGCATCTCTAGAGGAGTTGAGACAGAGATCAAGAGTCCTGGCAATGTAGCAGAAAGTGGGTGGACACGGAGCCCATAGTGAATCTGACAGCCACTGCATAGCAGAACTTGGGGGCAGATTAACATTAGAGCAATAAATAAAACAGATGCGAAGCCTAAAATAAGCTCCAGGAAGAGCATGTGAGTTGGTGGTGCCACGGATATGTAGACGGAGGCTGAGACTTGGGGAAACTGGTTCTGGAAGATGCTTTTTAGTCTCATTTTTGGCATATTGAGTCAGATGCCACAGACATCTCAATGCAAATGTCCCATACAGTTGAAGGAAGAGGTGACATGGAGACTAGAAGGGTGGATCTGAGCTGTACTTGCAGAAGCCACCCACCTACAGAGGATTTTCAAAGTTTTCTAGGAAGAGGAGAATAGAAAGAATCAGGAATGAAGGGAAGAGGAATGCAGAAAATAAGAGGCAAGAGAGAAGTAGGAGGCCAACCAGAGAAGTCAGGAAATCAAGATGGTGGGTGAACATAGAAGAGAACTGTCCCGCGGGGCCAACCGAGCCAAGACATATCTTAACAACATTTCTACAGAAGACAATTGAATTTGGCCAGGAGAAGGTTATTCATTTAGTCAATGAAGATGGTATGTGTCTATCATTCACAAGACAGTGTGCTAGGAAAAATGGTTTACTACATTCATCAGTATAGGCGATGTTTAGCAGCAACGACAAACAACTCCCAAGTCTCCATGGTTTAAATAGGAAAGCGGAAAGCTCATTTCTTACCACACAAGGGACTGGGATCTCTGTCCTTCTTATCTGGGCCCAGACTGATGAAGTAGACTTTCTTTGAGGAAATAGGCTTTTAAATCCCTTCCAGGATCATGAACACAGTCAGGTGGCCCCAGGGGCATGGGAAGCAGCAAAGGGCAAATCTAGCACATCCAGAGGGAAGGAACTGGGACCTTTGTGGGAAGCCCTGGTGGCTACCCCAGAGAAGAGTTTAAGGGAAAGTAGGAGGAAATCATTTGCATGTCTGTAATTTACTCTTACACCAATTCGAGGGCCCCAGGCTGGGGCAGGTGGGTCAGTCCTGCCTTCCCACTGGTCCTCCACCCCAACCATGGTGACCCCTGTGTCAGTCAGCTTTTTGTCTGTGACCAAAATACCTGGCAAGAACAACCTGGAGGAGGAAACGGCTATCTGGGTTCAGGGTTGCAGAGGTTCAGTCCGTGGTCAGCTGACTCCGTTGCTCGGGGCCAGAGGCGAGGCAGAGCGTTGTGATTACAGGGCGGAGCAGAGGAGCTGCTGGGCTCAGGGCAGCTTCCAAGCAGAGAGTGGGAGAGAGGCAGCCCAGGACCACGCCCTCGGACCTACTTGCTCCAGCCTTTCCCCACTTGCCTACAGTTACCGCCTGTTGATTCATTCAAATTACCACGAGGTTCCGACTCTCAGAATGCAACCTTTTCACCTCGGAACCTGCTTTGCTTAATACATAAGCTCCTTGGGGGACATTTTTAGATTCAAGCCATAACGATTTCCCAATCTGTAACTTCTGCATCTGGATTCACTGTTACCTGGGTCAGGGATGGACAAGAGGTCCCCATCCACCATGCCTTGGCGCTGTCACCACGTGGCTCTATCCCCAGATACTGTGGGGCATGGATCTGACCCTGACCCTCACCCACCCTTGCCTTGTACCCACTGGGACCTGAGAATAATGGCAGGAGGTGGGGCTTCCCTCACCTACATGTCCCAGTTGCCATCCCAAACAGAAAGTGGCAGCAAGAGCAGGCCAGCGGCAGGAAGGAGGAAGCCAGGCAGGACGCAGGTCACCAGAAGGCAGGAGGTGAGCAGCTGAGGCTGCCTCTGGAGGTGGAAGGACGAAAACCAGCTGGAGCCCCGGCACCAGGCCCCGGCTCATGCCCTGTGTCCCACAGAACTTCCCTTAACAAAGCACAGAAACCTAGATAAAGGTATTAAGAAATTTTTCAAGACAGTGACCACAGCTCTTCTGACAATGGGACCCTGTGCAGTTCTACATTGTGGGTCCCCTGTGGGAGCCTGGTCTCTATATAATTTAGAGACAGTCCCGCTAAGTTGCTTAGGACCTCACTAAGTTGCTGAGGCTGGCCGTCTCCTGCCTCAGCCTCCCGTGCCACCGGGATTCCAGGCGAGTGCCACCACTCCTGGCTTAACGCCTTCATTTCCACTGGTTTCCCTCCCACTCTCTCTTATCTCTCCTACTTTTTCTGTGCTCATTCCCAAGGATCTCAAAATTATATTCAGCCCAGGGATCATCCTCACAGAAAAATTCATTTTTTGTGTACCATAAATCCCCATCTACAGACATAACAGGAAAAGGTTTTACAATAATGTACTGTGTTTTAGTAGTCTTTGTCCGAGATAGGAAACTCTTTGTGACACCTGGGAAAGGGACAGTGCAAGAGTGGAAGACACAGGTGAATTTGGCAAGTCGCCACTCTGCCAGTTGCAGGTGTGGACGAGGTCGAAGAAGACACCAGCCTTGGCCGCAGTGAGATCCCGTATCTGTTAGCCTCCAGATGTGCTCTCGGCAGGCCAGGCAGCCTTCAGAAGGAGCCAGGTGTCAGGGAAACAGAAAGAGGTGGTCTGCATGCTCCCTGGGTGTAACATCTGTCTGTAGAGAACACAGCTTACAACAGATTAGCAAACCCGACATACACCGAGAACGCACTAAGAATGATGTTTGTTGACGTTATCAGAAATTCCTGGAGGGGAATTTTCTTATTTTTTTTTTCTTTTCTTCCCTTTGTGGAATTTGTTCACCTGTCTCCTCCATCCCTGGCTATCCTCTATCCAGGGGATATTGCTGTTTATCTCCCTGAAATAGTTTTACGTATCTAACCATATTAAATCCACTTATTTATTGTTCGTTTATCGCTGTTTGGTGCATTGAATGTTTATTTATAAGCCACTCATGTATCTAAAATTTACCTGATTGCTGCCTGCCTGTTCTGTTTGCTGGCAGGTGTCCGACGGGGCTGTGCATATACTTGCTACAGTCAGATAATAGGAGTCTCTTGGTAAATATAACTGTTTAGAGGACCTAAAGAGAGGTTTGGAATATTTAAGAGGTAAATAAAACATTCCCCTGCACCCAGAATATGCCCTAATGCCCAGAAAAAAAAAAGTGCCCTAGAATTGACTTTGAGCGTGTATTTGATGGCAAGACCTGGCATTCTTTCAGCCGGTTAATCCTCTCTAGTATGTGCTTTTGATACCCCGGGCTGCCCCTCTTATCACAAATTAATAAGTATTAGGGCTTGTATACGACGCCCGCCCCTCCCCCACCAGAGTCTGGGTTCCACCAAGGGTCCAAGACTGAAGGGATTATCCGGTTCTCACTCAGTCTCCACTGAGTGTGTTCACAGCAGAAGGCTGTGGGAAGTAATGATGATTGCTCGGCCCCATTACAGCCAAGACATTCACTTTCCTAACCTCTGATAAATTCAGCCCTGGAATTATTCAACCCTTCTTCTCTGTGGCCCAGGCACAGGACTCACTAAGTGTCCATTGAATAGATAGATGATCTCAGATCTGTTCTCAGAAGCTGCCTTTGTAGCCAGACATGCCTGGGTTTGCCCTTGACCTTGAGCCTCACAAACTGATGTATTTTGGACTCATCATTTAATCTCCCTAAACTCTGGACCCCCATCTATACAGTAGAAATAGTGCTAGCTCCCCCCACCAGAGCAGAAGAAAGGACAGGGTCAATGTGAATTGCTGGGTACCCAGCAAGCACTCGCCTCTGCTGTTCCCGCTGCTCTCTGACCAAATTCTGTTTGCTGGACACCTCTATCAGCAACTTAGAAAATCTGGTGCAAAAATGGACATCTCAGTGTGAACTTTTTGGTGGAGTGACTCTGACCTCTGTCCACGGCTCTAAGCCAGCTTGAGCCCAGGCGGAGGCAGAGTGGAGCTTACACACAAACCTCGTCTCCGCCCAGAGTCCCCCGGACAGAAGGTAATAACAGAGAGATGTGACTATTTGGCCCTTCTGCTTAAATTATTTTATGCTTGGGGTGTGTGCTTATTTGCCTCTAGCAAATAAAGAAGCAGGAGGTGCACGGTGCACTGAGTAAGGGCCGCCAATGTTTACAGATTGTGCCCAGTGATTCCAAGTTTGGATCTGAGAGGCAGGGAGAGCCGAGCTGGGTTCCACACATGGAGGGGTCTTCCTGCCTGCAGGAAGTAGGAAGGCCCAGTGGTTTGTTCCAGGACAAAGTGTCCTTGCAGAGGCCAAGTCTTATGCAAATTGCTGCCACTGTTCCCTGGCAGGCTCCTGGTTCATCCCTGAGGCAAGCGCTGATCAGAGCCCTCCTGTCACCATGCGCCCCTGGGGACAGGAGCTGGGTGTTCGCCCCCTTGGGAGAGGGAGGCCTTACGTACCTGACACAAGTTTAGGTACTGTTTGTGGCATCACAGGGAGAAAGCAACCTGGGGCAAAGGAATTAAGGGACAGTGAGTAGGAGGCGGGAAGGGGCTGGTGTTCTAATGGGGCCAGGTAGGGGGATAATGAGGGAATGAGGGGGACGAAGGGAGGAAATCTGTTAGGAGGGAGGCAAATGAGAGGATCTCGAGGTTCATTATGGGTTCATTTGGAGTGAAAGAGCAACCGGGGGATGGACGGGTGCAGGTGGGGGTGGGTGAGCGGCTCAGCCCACCCATGGGAACCCACGGACTGCTGTCGCCATCACCAGGGAAACGGCGGCCACGGTGGGGCAGGTGCAGCAGAATCGGCTTTGGCTCTTCCTCTTATGTTAGCTGGGTGTGCAGTCTCCCTCGCCTCAGCTTTGTCGTCTGTAAAGTGGGTATATTGACACTTACCTTTATGGTTCTCATCAGAATTAGAGATTCCCTGTACATCAACGGTTAATAGAGTACCTTGCATTGTATTGACTTGCGGTAGCCTCGCTCACAGCTCCTGGGCTTAAGTCCCCAGGCTTCTGCGTCTGCTTCCCACCCCACCAGCGATGAGCCAGCTGTTGCTGAATGAACTGGTCTCAAGGTGTCTTGCCCAATTATAGGGGACACTAATGGCTTGGAAATAGAGAGAAGAGCGCCTTCCCTAGCTGGGGTGGGGGGCTGCAAGCCTCTTCCCACAGCTTGAACACCCCCCACCACTTCTCCCAGCTGACTTCGACTTCCCCCTGAGACGGGGGATATCAAGTCCCACCATGTGCTCTGGAACGGGCCACGCCCCTCACAGTGTGCTCAGCCTGACCAACGGCCTTTCCTAGGAGGTGCTTTTCACAGTCGCGATGTTACTTTTCCTTGCTGACCATTGGACTGGCCGATCTGCTCTCCAGAGCGAGACCCAGGGAAGCCATTCCTGACGTCTGCATCTTGAGTCCTGTTGCTCTCACTTCTGCCTCCGAGCAGCCATGCCGAGAGAGAGATGGCTGCTTCCAGGGCGCACCCCCGGGCTGCACGCATGCTCTAGCAGCCGTAGCTGTGTCAGCTCCAAGTGGAGCAGGAGAGAGCCAAAGTCTAAGACTCCATGTGAGAAAGCCGAATCCAGGGCTGGGGTGAGGCGCGGTAGAGAGGGCTCACCTAGCACGGGCCAGGTTCTGCCAGCACCACCCAAAGCAAAAACCCAAATCCATGTATGTGGAAAATAGAACATGCTCAATAAAACGTTTGTTGGAAGATTGCGAAGCACAAGCAGCTGATCTGTAACTGGTGCCTAGGAAGATACAGGTAGGTGCACACACACGTGCACACACGTGTCTAAAGCATCGTAAAAGAAACTAAGAGCTACTTGAAGGAAGTCCTCAGGGTGTCCTTCTCCTCCTTCCCGTGGCTTCCTCCTCCTCTCCCAGCTCTGACTTGGTGGCTCAGCCCAGCTTTCCCGACTTGTCCAGCTGTCCAGGCGTAGGGTGTGCACGTCTGTCAGCCCAGAAGGTGCTGGAGGGAGGGGGCCACAGGCTTCTCTGCTTTGGCTGGAAAGGTGGACATGTTGGGCCACGACTTGAGGCCAGGATCTTGCACCATGGCCAAGGGCGTCAGCCACATCCCCACATGCCCGTTACTATAAAGCTTTCAGAGCACTTTTCAAAACTGCTGATGAGAAAACGAGTGCTACTCTGTGTGGGTGTGAGAGTCACAGGGTAGGGTGAGAGGGGGAGAGAGAAGGGAACAGAGGGAGGGAGGAGGAAGGGGAGCAAGAGACAGAAAGCTCTCGTGTTTAATGACAAGGGCTCTATCTCCCCAAGGAAGCACTACTCTCATGACCTAAAGTCTTCCCCAAAGCCCCACACCTGTGATACCCACGGGGTCAGGCTTACAGCCTGTGAATTTTGAGGGCAATCAAAGGCATGGTCCACAACGTCTCGTCAACTTGGTATTGTGATTTCTGGTCTGGGTCAGTCATCAGGATGGTAAGAGACCCCACGAGGGAACCTTCCTCATCAAGAACACCTTTGAATCAGCTAAGGCAATGTAGGTCACATATCTATGGAACAAATAATGATCCAGTGACTAACCGGTGTCAGGTGCTGTTCTAGGTGCTGTGGATTTGGAAGTGAATAAGGGATCCCAAGGTGCTAGTCTCAGGGAATCTGCTCTCCAGTGTATTGGATAACCATCAAACCATATGTGCTGTCAACCATATAAAACAGACCTCTGTGTCCAAGAATAACACAGGAGAAGGGAATAGTTTTAGGTTGAACTAAGAACCAAGAGAAATGTGGGCACCAGCCAGGCAGATATTTAAGAGAAAAGTGTGTCTGAAAAAGGAAACAGCAAGTGCAAAGTCCCTGGGGCAGAGCTCAGGTTACTGAGCGGTCACTTGGAAGTAGAAGTCGATGCATCATTTTTTAAAGCCATTATTGTGGCAAAAAGTAAGCACATTCAGGGAAGCACTGAGATTTCTGTGTTGCTCTTTATTTCCTTTCCTTTTGGCCACAAAGTAGACAAAAATATATATTCTTTTCTGCTCCATCCAATGACTTTCCAAGATTTCCTCAATCCACCTCTGCCTCCACTAAATAAATGGCTGGAGCGGCCACCAGATGTCAAGTACGAGAGTGATGCATTTTCATGAAGTCACATTCCAGTCGTGCAACAGTTGTGCCACATGGAAGAGTGAAAGAATTATCTCCCCTTTATCAATCAGAAGAATTGTGGAATTGTGCGGCAATAAATTCTGCTGTTGATCACAACTGCTTGATTGGCAGGCTCAGAGAATTTACAAGTGCATTCCTGGGGTAAAATAAATATCCAGATAGAAAAGCCAGATGCCTTCTTTGAAGGCTGATGCTGTACTGTAATGGCTCCTACGACGTAGCATATTGATGGTTTGAGGCTCTGTGAGAAGACATTTGTGAAAGATTTTCTAACAAACTAATGGATTTAAATTCTAAGCAAAGATTAAAATATGAAGAAGCAGGAGGGAGAAAGAACACGGGAGTGCTTGGTGTTGGGTCCCCTAGACGCAGAGCCTGGGGCAGGGGATGGGGACTGGTGACTTAGGGACCAGGTCTCTCAAGAGATGCCTCAGGAGACTGAGGGAGGTGGGACAGAGCAGGGTAAAGAGCTAAGTGAGATGGAGCTGGAGATCCCTGGGTTTTATCTGAACCACAAGCAAAGGGCTCTGGAGGCCAGGGGGGTAAAGCTCATATCCTGCCGTCAGTCAGTCACGGGCTCCAGGCTCCAGGGAGGGTCTCTGCCTCCCAGGTGGGATGGTGCCCATCAGCCTCTGAGAACAATGTCTGGAGAGGGGGCAGCTGTGGGCAGCTAGCAGCCACTGCCCACAGCAGAAGGGGACGGTGGCGAGGAGACCATGGTTCTGCAGCACCTCGAATAGCCTCTCCAGAAGGTGTCTCTGCCACAGAAGAAAATGCGTGGCTTCCTCCATGTTGTTAGTAACTCACTGATTCAGCGCTGATGGAACGTCTGCTGTGCTCCAGAGATGAGCAGTGCCAGGGGCAACACGAGTCCTGTTGTCACCCAACTTAAGGAGTCAGGGAGATACACAGCTAAGCCAGAGAGCCCGAGTGCTGCGCTAGAGAGGCCGAGCTCTGCTGCGCTCGGACGATGCCCCAGCAGGGTAGCCACCTGCCACCCATGGCTGCTGCACACCCCGAGTGGGGCCAGCCCCAGCTGAGATGGGCCACACATGTCAAATGTGCCCAGAATTTTCACAGTAAAAATGGAGAAAAAAGAAAGCAACCCATGGCATTGATAATTTGTGTCCTAGTGCCATGGCAAACAGCATTGTAACTGCAGCAACTCGGGAGGCTGAGGCAGGAGGAGATGGAGGCAAGTTGGAGACCCGCTTGGGCACCTTAGCAAGGCCCTGTCTCAACATTAAGTAACACTTAATGGTACAGCACTTGCTAGAATGCCCGAGGCCCTGGGTCCTACCCTCAGCACCATAGCAACAATATGTTGGCGATAGATTGAAGTGGCTATATGTAGGGTACATGAGGCTAAATAAAACATCGTACTAAATCCATTCTGCTTGAACGTGGCGGCCAGAATTTTTAAATTTCACATGTGGCTCATCTTGTGTTTCTGTTGGTCAGCACAGGTCTGTCTTGGGGCACCATCAAGCTTTATCCCCTGTCCCCAGCCCCCTGGGACAGCCTGCCGAGTGTCCACTACGTGTTATAGTTGTCCACCAGGCATCGTCTCAGATCATGAAGACAAAGCCAAGTGGTTCCAAATCTACTACTGAGCGTTTCTTATTGTCTGAGACCCTATGTTTTGTTTTGCTTTTATAAGATGCCTCACCTAATGGATTCTTTTTATGTCTTCCTCTGGTACCCAAAGGCTCATAAAAACACAGCTTCTCCCCCAGCCACATCCCCTCTCGAGAGCTTGAATTTGACTCAGTAGCATTTCCATCTGCCAGAGATGCAACCCTCATTTTATCATTCCTTTTCCCTTCTCTACATGGGGAAAGCGTGAATATAAATCTAGAGATTCCAAAGTGAAAAGGCAAAGAAATATAAATGGTTTGAAGTGAGTCTCTTTTCAAGTAATTTTTCCCCAAACTAGTAAGATGTCACTCCACATAGATTTCATAGCACAGTAACACTAGAAAGTATGATAATCACTCAAAACATAATTGAAAGATTTCAAAAGTTGAACTGGAAGCATTTTTGTCAGAGTTTATTGCAACTATTTTGTATCTTTAAAAAAAAAGTTTATGAAAGTTCAGTGACAAGAAGATAAATTATGGAACCATAAGAACGGGGAAATAAATGGATCCTACAGTCTGACAAACAGGGCAATGATGAGAACATATAATTTTAGAACACAAAAAAAGGTAACTAAATTTGAAAAATTGCATTAGTGTATCATTTTCTGTATATGAGCCATTAGAGGGAAAAAGTGGAAATTACACCCTGTAACAAAGTAAAAATGTTTTCAGTGTTTAAAGGTAATTTTGTAATACTGCTCCTATTACTTAAACTCTTACCTCTTATAAAAATCCAAAGACAGGACCCCTGGTGGTATTACCTGTGTCTTAGGCAAAGAGCAACAATTTGAATTCCATTCAAATACATTTGTATTTTGCCAAGTGCTATCAAGCTCTGAGTTGCATAATTTGCCATATAAGTGAAATAGATACTTCTCCTCTGCACATTTATCACTCTCCTGTGGGCTTCATTACTGACAATCAAATCATAGGAGATGTACAAAATTGTCAGGATGCACTTATTTTCTCATGATATTCGATACAAATAGTTCTTCACAAATGGCTTCTCCTTTTTTTCCTATTTGCCACAACATTTTTGCTGTCTTTTCAGAATCTCACTAAAGTTCCGGCGATAGACTTTCTTTTTTTTTTTTTTTTTTTGCTCCCAGCATAGATGTTGGACTATTTAGAAAACAAATATTTCTATTTAAGGAAAAATTAAAAATACTTCAGACAGGCAAAGTGGGCACCGTGTACGGTTTTTAAGTGTCGCTCTCTGGGGGTGTGCGTGTGGTCCTGCGGGGGTTGGCAAAGGCAGCGTCCATCTTCCTTTCACACATCATACCCCAAATCACACACACCTCATCACAGAGTCGTCTCCAGGAAAGAGTCGAGGGTCAGAGCAGCCAATGCACACAGTCTAGTCAGGGAAACCAATGAGGCGGGGGGCAGGGAATGGAGATGCTCTTTGTGTGGCTTCCATTTTCCCACTTTTAAAACATTCTGAGCACAAAGAGGTTTTCTTGTCCTTTAAAAGACTCGGGAACAGGAACAATGCTAACAGGCAGGTGACACTGTGTTTCTGATTGGCGAGGTCACGGGGGCCAGTGGGGACTGTGGGGAACCGAGAACACGCCATCTCCAGAGGGGGCCACTGCTCCCAGCGCCTGTGCCAGGTGACCCCATGGGGTGCTTATTTTCTCCTTTATTTCTCCCCAAGAGAAGCCAGAAATCTGAATTGCTTTTGTTGTGGGACAGATATTGCCTGGTATTCAAAAGTTGATAACATCTCTTTTTGTTGTTTTTTTTTTAAATTTTTTTTAGTTGTTGGTGGACTTTATTTTATTCATTTATTTATATGCAGTGCTGAGAAGCCAACCCAGTGCCTCCCACATGCCAAGCAAGCGCTCCACACTGAGCCACGACCCCAGCCCTGATAACATTTCTTTAAGTGTATAAACACGGAACAAGAGGAAGAAAAGACATTTCCTGACCAGGCGCTGCCTGAACTTCCAGGCTTGGCTTCTGTGGGAGGGTCTTCTCTAAGTTCGGGGGTGGAGGGGGAGCTAGGGTCATTAGGCAAGGACAGTGATGTCTGTCCTAACTTCACTCTTCTGCCCCTCCCAGCACCTGGTCTTTGGGGAATGAGGTCATCCCTCGGTAAATGTTACTGAAATTGTCACCACTCCAGTTGCAAAACCTCCTCCAGTCTTCTGCCCAGTGTGAGTGGCATTTGGACCTTAAATGTATATTTCCCCAGGTGTCAGTGACCACTGGCATCTCCAACAGCAGCATCTAGTTGAAAATGGGTCTAAGGGCCACCAACTAAAGGTCCACAAGGAACATCCCCTTTATTTTTGAGACTTCAAGTTCATTTCTATTTTCAGCTAGGTGAAGAGAATATTTAATTCCAATTTGTTATGAGGTCCTCTTCCCCTAAAGTTGAGCCAGAGGTCCAGGAAGGAGCCCAGCCCAAGGACAGTGCGGGGAAGAGAAAGGCAGCTCAATGCAGAACCTCTGGGCTACTGTGACAGGTCCAAACCATGCACTGCCAGGTGTGATGGCCTCTGGCTTGGACATGGTTCTGCAAGGCTGCCACCAGTGCGTGGCTGCTGGACACACCAGACATCGAATCCCATCAGTAAGCAGTTTGGCTCCTTTTCTCTCCTCCTACCAACCCCAGTGGAACTCATTTCCTTCCAGAATAGGGAAGGAGGGGAGGGAAGACCTACTCTCAACTCCTAAGTCTGGTCAAGTCCATTTTTGTTTATTTCTGTTCCAAGTCCTCTAAGTTCCCCTAGAGTTTCAGGCCTCTGGAATACCTGTGCCTTCTGCTCTGCTGCGTCCCCTCCTGGAGGCAATGGACGCAGGCAGCAGCCATGTGAACGGGCTGGCGACAAAGCACAGGTTGTTATCACACACAGTAGAGTTGCAACTCCAGCAGCTCCAACCATCCCTGCATTTAGATGCCAGGTCTATGCCAGGGGCTTCCTAGCTAGTGTCTCATTTATTTTTCAAACCAACTTCTATGAAGGAAATATTATTATCTGCATCAGCTAACTGTTGAAAGCCAGTGCCACATAACAAATATCCCCCAAATTCAATGACATTTATTTATCTTGGTAGTCATCTGGGCTGGGCTGGGCTGAACTGTGGTCCCTTTCATAAAACTTTGGTCAGCTTCTGGGTCAGCTATGTGGACTGATGTGGGCTGGGCTCCTAGAGATGCATGGAGACTAGCAAGCTATTGGCTGATCTAGGACAGCCTCAGCCAGGATGGATGGGACAATTTGGCCCTGCACCATGCATCTTGGATCATACATTTTCTGCATACAGCCATGGCAGGAGTAGGATGGGGTAGGGAGTAAGTGCGAGCAAATCCACTCAGGGGAACATTTTCATCTCTCTGTTCGAATCACCTCTGCTGAGCTCCCAGCTGACAACACATCACAGGCTGAGCCCAGCATCAGAGGAGGAAGACAATATAGTTAATTCCAAAGGCACAGATAGGGGATCAGTGGAAGGAGGGGGGCCATAACACCAACACTACCCATTTCCTGGATCTAGGAAGCTAGAAGGAATGAGCCATCTGTACAGGGCCTAAGCCTGAGCCTGAGCCTAAGAGGGCTCAGTTTTGACCCCATGCACGCCTGACCCCAAAGCTGTGCTCTGAACTGCGTGTCTCCCCCACCTTCTTTTCTAAAGGAGTTTATGGAAAGGATTCTCCATGTGAAGGCAGCATCTTCCAGGCCAAATGGAGTGTTGAGTAATTGCCTGCTTAATATGGTTGATAGAGAAAGCAAACTTCAAGCCAAAACACTCTAATTTCCCCTAAATATATGTAATCATCTTAATTTTCTCTTTGCCTCTGTTGACAGAGCTTGGGGAAGACAACTCCTTTTTAGCATCAGCCAGTGTTTCCCGGGAGGCAGCTCGCAGGGAAACAGAGTTGGCATGATTTTCTTCTTAGAAATCCATGTTATGGAATTCTGCTGCCTCCGGGGATGGCCTCTCCCCACTGCTGAAGTCTCCTTCCTTCCAAGTTGTTCTTTTCTGAGGAATTTGAACCTGTGCTTATTTGCCACTGGGCTCCCAGGTGATTTGTGACCCAGGTTTAGTCCCAATCACTTAAATCCACCTGGAGACTGAATTTTACCCATCATGAAAGTTCTGCTGTTGTGGGACTAATTCAGTGGAAGGAGGAGGTCATTGATGGGGGATTGGCTTGCTTCAGAGGAGAGAGATGTCCTAATTTGAGAGGCAGATTACATTTATGAAGAAATAAATGCAAACCCAGCATCCGGATGAGTTCCCTCCAGGCCCACATGATCATAGTTCCAGCTTGGCTTCTTGTACAGTTAAACTTTTCAGAATATGAAAGGAAATCCTAATAAGAGGTTCAAATGATACCAGATAATAGCAACAGCAACCAAAATTTCCTGAGCCCTTATCGTGTTGCCGGGAGCTTTGCTAAACTCTTCTGTGCGTTTCACCTCTGCAACACCCTAAGATGTTGACGGCACTAAATGCCCCTCGTACCGCTCAACATACTGAAGTCCAGGTGGCTTCTTTACAGGGCCGTATCTCCAGCAGGTGATGGGTACAGACAGGGAGCTGGCTTACCACATGGCGGTTAAGAGGGGCAAACTTCATCTATGTGGGACCAGATAGCAAACACTGCAGGTCCTGCAGGCCATTCTGCCTCTGCAGGAGCTATTCAGTTCTGCCATTGGTTGTTGAGTGACAGCAGCCATGGATGATATACCCCATAGGTGTGGCTGTGTGCCAATAAAACTTTATGTAAAAAAAAAACCAGCAGCAGCTGGAGTTGGCCCTGCAGGGCCTCGCTGCCAAGATGTGTTGCTTTGGCAGATGGACCCCACGTCTCGCTAATCCCTCAGGTGCAACATGAGGATGATAATGATCATAATGTTTAACATTCACGGTTATTCGGGGGCATAAATGAATGGCTTGTGACACACTTGTTTCTAACATTGCTAGTGTTGTGATGATAGACAGATGCTGTGCGAGGGAGCAGGGAGGAGGTTAACGCCAAGTCCTCCTGGGTTTAAACCCCATCTCTCCCCTACCAGCTGAGTGATCTTGGACATGTCACTTACCCTCTCTGAGTTTCAGAGTCCTTTTTTATAACGTGGAGGATGGTGAGAGGACAAATCTCACAAGATGGTCACAAAGACTGGATGAATTTGCCCAGGGGCTTCTGGAACGTGGCTCCGGGTAAGCCAGTCGAGGCGCTGCCCTGTATTATAGCTGAGTAACCAGCAACAGAGCTGGGTGTGCCTGGTGGCTCATCTCCTGCTCTTCCCCACCACGTTCCTCTGCAGTTCTTAACCATTTCATTCTGTGCACCCACACCCTCAGTGGTCGCCAAAGCCTGGGATCCTCTTCTCAGAATGCTGATGTGTGAATGTGTGTGTGCGGAGCTGGGGGTGGAACTTAGGGCTGATACATGCCAGTCAAATACCCTACCACCGTCCCACATTCTCAGCCCCACAGTACTGATTTTAAATGCATAAAATAAATATATAGAAGATTACAAAATAATTCTAATATAGTTATCAAAATTCTATTTTAAAAACAAAATGTTTATTTGGTTCTTTTTAGATATACATAACAGCAGAGTGTATTTTGAAGTATTAATACATACATGGAGTATATAACTTATTCTAATTAGTGGTGCAATTTATTCCACTGTCTTTCCTATTCCCATTCCTTCTCCCTTCCCTTCCTTCCCCTTTATCTAATTTAGTGAACTTCTATTCTTTTCTCCCCTACCCCCCTAACTGTGTGTTAGCATCCTCATATCAGAGAGAACATTTGGCCTTTGGTTTTGGGGGACTGGCTTATTTCGCTTAGCATGATAGTCTATAGTTCCATCCGTTTACCAGCAAATACCATGATTCCATTGTTCTTTATGACTGAGTAATATTCTATTTGTATATACACGACATTTTCTTTATCCATTCATCTGTTGAAGGGCACCTAGGTTGGTTCCACAGCTTAATTATTGGGAATTGAGCTGCTGTAAACATTGATGTGGCTGCGTCACTGTGGTATGCTGACTTTAAGTCCTTTGAGCGTATGTCAAGGAGTGGGATAACTGGGTCAAAATGTGGTTCCACTTCAGATTTTTCTGAAGAATCCCCATACTGCTTTCCAGAGTGGTTGCACCAATTTGCAGTCCCACCAGCAATGCATGAGTGTACCTTTTTCCCCTCATCCTCGCCAACATTTGTTGTTCCTTGTATTCTTGATAATTGCCCTTCTGACTGGAGTGAGACGGAATCTCAGCGTAGTAGTTTTAATTTGTACCTCTCTAATTGCTGG
Source organism: Urocitellus parryii (assembly GCF_045843805.1). Classification (NCBI taxonomy): domain Eukaryota; kingdom Metazoa; phylum Chordata; class Mammalia; order Rodentia; family Sciuridae; genus Urocitellus; species Urocitellus parryii. The sequence goes on along the minus strand of NC_135536.1, from coordinate 190,303,130 downwards.
AGATGTTGAACACTTTTTCATATATATGAAAGAAGAATTACCATTTTTAATTCTTCTGTAAAGTGTCTGTTCAGTTCCTTTGCCCATTTATTAATTGGGTTATTTGGTTTTTTTACATTACATTTTTTGAGTGCTTTATATATCCTGGAGATTAATGCTCTGAGGTGCATGTGGTAAAGATTGTCTCCCATTCTGTAGGCTCTCTCTTCACGTTCTTGATTGTTTCCTTTGCTGTGAAGAAGCTTTTTAGTTTGATACCATCCCTTCTATTGATTCTGGACTTTATTTCTTATGCTTTAGGGGTCTTGTTGAGGAAGTCAGTTCCTACGTGAACAGGATGGAGAGTTGGGCCTACTTTTTCTTCTAGTGGGTGCAGTCTCCCAGCACCATTTGTTGAAGAGGCTGTCTTTTCTCCTGTGTACATTTATGGTGCCTGTCTAATGTGGAAATAAGTATTTACGTGGGTTTGTCTCTGTATCTTCTATTCTGTTCCATTGGTCTTCATGTCTGTTTTGGTGCCAATACTATACCATAAAAAACAAAAAAAAAAAAACAGATTCTGATGTAGTTACATATGTACTTCCTCATTAACACATCAGATAACACAGTTTATTAGGATGCTAGTAACAAGTATAACTGTGAAATAGTGGAAAGTGTCATGAAGTTGCCATACCTCTATGACAACTGCGATCGAGATGGATCTGTGACTGGTGTTAGTCCTAGGTGTTGATTTGGTGTCTACATTAATAACTAAAGAATCACCTGAACTTCAGGTGAAGGTATATGAAAACAAAATTCTGAGTTCTGTTTACTTGTATTTAAATCTATCTTCCCAGAATGTCTGAGTTCATAGAACTCTTAAAGTCTTGGGGCCCCTGGGTCAAGAACCTCTGTGCCTATTGCCACAAAGGAGCCTTTAAAAATAATAACAAGACTCAGCAAAACTGATGCTCCTCCGCTAAGAGGTCCTTGCACATGGCCATGGGTTGGCGGAGTTGGGCTGCAGAGAGAGCAAATGCTTCCTGCACCTTGCAGGCGTGAGGCGTTCATGCACGCGCGTGTGAGTGAGAAATTAGGAACTGTGTTGTCCCCTAATTTGAGACACTACACAGAAAAAAAAATGTCATTGGGACTCAGCCAACGGGAAGTAATAGAAGTGGTATCATGATACCACTGACCTCATCCAAAAAAAAATAGCTATTGTCACAGGACAGAGATGCTGAATATTTGTAGGTTTGGGGAGAAATATATTTGTTAGTGAAATGGAGCTTACTCGGGAGTGAGTAAAGGTGAATTATTTGTCAGACGACTGGAGGAGGTTTATGCAATATAGCATTATTGAGCGGGGCTATTAACAGAGTGAATTGCTATTGTGACATGCCATTAAATTGTTTTTAGTGTCCACAAAGGTATCATTCAGGAGCTGGCAGGGTTAGTAACAGAGTTGTATTTTTTGGTGGACAATAGTAGGTCTCCAACAAAATAGCATATTTTACAAAAAAGTAAAATATGGCCAAAGCCTGAAGTCCACCAGCAAGAGAGTCCAGGGTAGTCATTTGCAGCTTCGTGACAAGGACCCCAAGAATCTGAACAGGTCTTCCTGATCCCCATGGTACAAGAAGTTAAGATTGTAGCCCAGCAATCCATCAGGAGGGAAAAGCCAAAGAAGTTGGATACAGAGGGAAGCCTAAACCTGGGCTCTTTCAACGGTGCTCTGTTTTGTCATGAGTATATCCCCAATGTTCAGCAGGGGCTGCCTCAATAATTATTTACTAAAGAAAGCCAAGGAACCATGGAGAGATCGGGGAAGACAGAGGCTACCTACATGCCAGGCTTGGGACCAGTTCTTTGCATCCTATATTTCATTTAATCTCCATGTGAGCACTCAGAGGTAGAATATTTTATGAGAATGAAGAAAGTGAGGCTCAGAGAGGCAAATGACCTGCCTAGAGTCACAGAGCTGGGAAGAGCTAAGGCGTGGTTTGAATACCAGCTTGTTGATGCCAAGCCTCCAGTTGGAGCAGGCTGCCATGTTGCCTCAGGACCGGAAGCTCCTCAGCCACTTCAGGCTGCTCAGGAGAGAACGCTCCACACTGAGGGCCTTGCTCTTTGGATTTGCAAGTCACTGTGATTTTAATGCCTTTTTGTGGCTCTTTTCTGGTTGGTCACCAAACTGAGTCCTGAAACTTGTTGGCAATGCAGTGGGTTTCACCTTGGTTGTGATTCATAAATGGCGACTGAAGGAAGCAGGCATCTTTTCTACCTGGTCAACGACCTGAGTCATCTTTCTAAGTTAGTGAAGAGGGAAGGGGACATAGAACTTAAGGATTTGTTTTGCTTTTATTTTTGTGGTGCTGGGGATGGAAGCTAGGGCCCCCGAGCAGCTAGGCAAGCACTCTACCACTGAGCCGCACCCCGGCCCCAGGGACCCAGCTCCTAAGGAAAACAAATTCTACTGAGAAATTGTCCAAAGCATATTTGGGACACATTTTTCTCTTAACTAAGCTCAAATGGGCCAAGTCGTGTCAAGTTCAGTGTCCATCAGATGCCTTCCACTTCATTCCTGCCTTGAAGCGTGAACATTCTTGTTTGTCTTATTGGTTTTCATGTTCAGTTCTCGCTTCACCAGAGCCATTGGATTTGGTGTTTATTGGTCTCTCTCTGTGTTGTTTATACTTTGGTATGTGTAAGATGTATAATTTTAATTAATTACCAAAGAAATACAATTTAAACCATAAAGCATTATTGCTGTTACTATTATTATTTTGGCTATCACCTAATTCGTGTACCTTTATGTTGTTACCCAGTACTGAGGAGTTTGAGCATGAGCACTTCCCTGCACTCCACAGAGAAGTCCGCACTGGTGATACCTCAGGAGAACATTTCCAGAACATATCCAAGTGTTCCAAAGGAATGTGGTCTCACCCATGACAATGATTTTCTTTCTAGGAATTTAGTAGAATGATATCCAGACTAAGATAGATACATAAATCTACCTCCCCTGAGGAATTTTTAAAATAGTGAAAAATTAGAAACAATTGCAATGCCCAATAATATGAGGTTGATTATTTTTATGAAAATGGCAATGACTTATCATTCAACATTAAAAATCCATGTTTATAAAACAAACAAAAAAATCCCAGCATATTAAGTAGGAGGAACAAAAGACAACTTATAAGATAGTATGTATATCAGTCTATAATGTAGTGTGCCCATTTATAACTAAAACATTCCTAGAGATAGACATAGCTATAGATAGATAGAGTAATAAAGGTGATGGTATGCAATGTTATGTTGCTATGATATAATTTATCACAGGCAGTATTCTTCCTTACATTTTTATCTCTTCCCCATTTTTACATGAAACATGATTTATTATAATCATTTATTATAATCATTTATAACAAATCATGATTTGTTATAATCAGGAAATACACACGCACACACATACACAGACAAGTGAATGAGTCCAGTGTTCAAGGTCAAGTTCTGCCTTCCATCTACCCAGTGCAGCTGTGGAGTGTGCTTCCACCTTCAGGGATGAGCTGTCTGTTGGATGTCTGTCCCCTGCCCAGTGACCAGCTCTGGCTCTCAGTTTCCTTGTGCTTGTCTTTTGGTTTTCTGCATAAACCCATAGTGTAGGACTACACAGGTTCTCCTCGATATATCGTTACCAACCTCATGTTGGCAGTTTCAGAAATGCTCCGTGCTACTTGACTACTCCTTTCCTTCTCGGAAGGGAAGTAACTCACAGTGTTCCTAGAGATGGATAGTCCTGTATCTTACGAATTCCTATCGGAAGGAGACAAATAACAAAAAAAATGTGTTTAGTACTGTATGATTGATAGCAACTCAGGGTATTTATGTATTATGGTGGTTGTCAATTTCTTAACACTAACTGTTGGGAATTTAAATCTTTGTAAGACTAGGAAAGTGGTAATGTGTGTTGTATAGGAACTATATCTCAACAAGGCTAAAGGAAAAAAAGAGAGGAAAAACAAAGAGTGATAGGGGTGATACAGAGCCAAAGCCAACGTTTGCTTTTTTTGTTTTGTTCTGTTTTCCTTTAAAAGTAGCAGGTTAGACTGATTTCAGAGAACTTGGCCTGTTGAACGGTAGCATGCTGATCAGGATTGCAGGGGCTGGACTCACCTAACCATGCATGAACTTGGGCCCTGCAGTGGGCACTGTGGTTACCTTGGACAGAGACAGTGCTGTTCAGGAATTAACAAGTGCAACCTGCAGCCATATACCTGAGTTCCAACCCACATTCAGCAAGAATCAGGCAAATCACTGGGGATCTCTGAGCCTCCGCTCCTGCCTGTGCAAAATGGGTGCGGTGCGGTGCTCTTCTTTTCTGTTTGATCATTAATCCCAGAAATTAATCCCCTGACACACACTGATGATGCTTAAAAGCAGTGGCTAATATTATCACTATTAATGCATCTTCCAAGGAGGAAAAAAAAAAGGATAGAAGGAAGGTGAGAAGCTAAGCCAGCATAGGAGGTTTATAATGATCCCATATAACAGAGATCCCCTGGACCTCTGGGGTTGTGGCCGGTCTTGCCTTTTGTGGAAACACAGGAAGTCTCCAGGACATCCATGCGGGCATGCGTGTGCTCCTCTCCATATTAGATTACATGTTTGGGGACAATAAATCAGTGAAAGAAAAGTAATAAATAATGCATGCTGACAATGTGATCATGTTTATTAAGAAGCAACGGCCTTGTCATCTTCATTTTCTTCTTCAGTGATTCTCCCCTCTAAGGGTTTGCTCTGCAGGGACTCCCTGCAATTTAGCTGGAGGCCATTCTCTAATTCTTGTTTGCAAAAATACCTGCTTTGCAAAAATAAGTTAAAAGCTGAACACCCGGGTCCTCTGATGAGCCTGCCATCAAATCCAACCCATCATTAGAGATGGCGTCTCAGTTGGAAAGTTGAGGGCGAGGAGTGGCCCCAGCACCGCTTCTGTGTGCTCTGTGCTTTCCCACACTGTCCCTGCTCCTGCCCGGCTGCAGTGAGTTTCTAAGAAGTCTCTTTAGGTTTCTAGATTTTGAAACAGAAGAGAGAATAAGAAAGCCAACTTTCCAATTCCTAGAAATTCGCAGCTGCTAAAACAATATGCTATTAGTGCCTGGTGACATCCCAGGACTTTAATTTGGGTTGCATTTTAATCTGTTACTCTTTACCCACTTGCACTTGAATCACTGAAAGAAAAAAAAAAACTGGCAAGCCCCATCTTCCAGGGCTCTGGAGCAGAATCCTGTACTGTAAAAGCAGAGGGTGCTGCATATTGAGAGGGAGAGAGAGGGGAAGGCAGGCAGGGGGCTGGAGAGAGTAGAGAAAGAGGCTCAGGAGAGAGGCAGAGGGGAGGGGATCAAGTGAAGAAGGAACTTGCAGGTGGCCCCGGGAGCACCCTGGCTTGAGTGGAAGGTCCCTTGGACAGGTCCCCTGGCCCCAACCTTCTCTTCCCTCTTCCAGAATGTAGGGTACATCAGACCTGAGTGGAGCTGTTCTGCCCTCACGATGCCTTCCCAGCTTCCCTTTCCTGTCCCATGTACACTCCATCTTTTCAGAATGGTGCTGATGGGGATGCAAATCAAGCATGGGCTCCTATTCTCCAGGCACAGAGAACCCTCCTTCCAGAAGGGGACTCTCTGCCCCTACTTAATTTCTGCTGTGGTCTACGGAAGCGTTTCTCCTCCCAAACTCCACTCTGAGAAACCCAGAGTCCCCGCCCTTTCTCCTTATTCCCTTCCTAGTGCCTTGTCCCTATCCCAGGGCCTGACGCCCTCCTGAGGCGTGTGCTCTGAGACACTAGTGCCAGGTGCTAAGCCTATGGTGCCCCAAACACTCGTGGACTATTTAACTAAGGGCTTCTATGCAGACTGCGTGTTTCCTTGGCTTGTCCTGACCTTCAACGTTTTGTGCCCTCTCTGGTTTACCTGGGAGATCCATTTTAATTTACCTCTTGGACTTTTCTTTTCTTTTCCCCTCCCTCCCATCTTCCCTCCTTATTCTCTCCACCACTCATGTCCTCCCCGCCGTTATGCTCTTCCCGTACTGTCCCTCCCTGCTAGCGAGGATTATGGGAGGAGGGCAGTAATGTCTGTGTTTTTTACATTATTCATCGTGTGGCTTTCCTGTTCTTCTCCCTCTGAGCTCAGCCCCACAATCCCCTGGCAGGTGCCCACCTTTGAAGACCGCAGAGTCCCGTCTGTTCCCCACCCACCCCCAGCTGCTTCAGTTCTTGCTGTTTCCACCACTGTCACCGTTGACTCCAACGTGACCCCCATTTGTTTCTCAACTTGGTCCCCTCAGCCAGCAGCTCTGATCTGCTCCTTCCTCGCCTTTGATGTGCCTCCACTTCCTGTCATTAATCTCTGCTTTCCCAGAGCTCCAGGGCTGTGTGGACAGCCATCAGAACAATGTGCCCAGTCTGAGCCAGCCCCAGCACCTCCCAGCACGGGTCCAGCCCCATGTAGACGCCCACTCTAGCAGGCCCAAGCTTGCCCCAGGGGCAGGATGCAGACATGTCCCACAGAAAGCACCGCATGGACCCCTGTCAAAAGAAAACCAGACGGCCATGAGGGAGGCGACACGGGACAGCAGACAGTCACATCCTGAACCGGGACCTTTGATGTGTCACTTGATTTTTTTTCTTAAAAAAAAAGAAAATGTGCATTTTTACATTTTTCTTTATATTTTTGGTTCTATGTACTTTCAAAGTCTCAAGGAAGACTAATAAAAATCAACTGAACACCAGGTCATCCCAATAAATCCTGTCACACTGCCAAATATAGTACTGGGGAAATGGTCCGGGCTGTGGTTTCTCGGCAGGATCAAAAGCCCATCACACTCGTGCTCTGGATTTATCCCGATCAGCATTCCTGACGCTGGCCGCGGGGCGTGCATTGAGGACCGAAAGGTCTGTTTGGCCTAACCTTTTGACTAGTAGAACAAATAGACTTGTACAGTCTGTCCTCCCGGCATCGTTCACAAGAATGTTGTCCTTGCATTCTTTGAGAGACCTGTTTTGTATTTTTCTTCAACCGTTAGGCCACGTGTTTCCTGGCAAGACCTTGATACCATCTGGAGGCCCAGATACCAGGAAAGTACTTAGAAAAAGTAAAGACCTCCACTCAGTGATCAAGCCCGTCGGCCTCAGGGTCGGTGTCTATAAGGTGGGTGTGAGGTGCCAGGCCAGCCAGTGTGACCCCTCAGGTAACATGTACTAACACACTCAGAAAACTCCAGAGCATTCTAACTAACCAACAAGAAGACATTAGGGCCCGTCTTCATCTCTACCTGGAAAACACAGCAAATCCTTGTATTTCCTGTAAGGAGAAAGGCGCATTTGGTTTGGTTAGCCGATTCGTGTCAGCAAACCATGTTGAGGTATTAAATTGAGAGCTTTCGTAATAAAGAAAATGATATTCTTTTCCTGATCCTTTTGGAATTTCTGGAGTTTGTTTAACCTGGAGAACTGCATCCCTCCGTGAAGGTTTTTCCTGGCATTGGGCACTTTTTCTTCTCCCGGCTTACCATCTGAAATAATTTCGAAAAGGAAGTTTGTGCCTCTCACAGTTTGTACCTTGTCTGTGTCATCTGAGTGAGAGGCATCCTTACAGATGACCCAGCAGCCGGCTTTCCCCCGCCCGACAGCGAGGCAGGGTCTCCTTTACAATGACACAGCCCCATCGCCATCATGCGACCCTGTGATATTCTGCAAGCACACGTGCAGGTAGTGGTGCCCAAACACGATCCGTTCAGTTGCTGCTTTTATGTTCTGGGGGTCATTTTCTCCCTGTTTTCCTTCTTGTGGTGCTGGGGGTCAAAGCCGGGGCCTTGCATCCTGGGCAAATACTTACATACTGAACCTCCGCCCCAGCCCTCCCTCTCTGGTTATGTTTGACTCTCCCATTCCTGGCCACCTGGGCTCCACTGCAGCCCCATCCTACCTGCCACACATCCAAGCCAACAACCTGCAGAGCCCCTCCAGGTTGTTTGATTTTGTGATATGTATATTCTTTTTCTCTCCAGGTTTTGTTCTCTTTCCTCTTCCTTCTCCTTATTTCTCTCTCTCTCTCTCTCTCTCTCTCTCTCTCTCTCTCTCTCTCTCTCCCTCTCTCTCTCTCTCTCTCTCTCTCTCTCTCTCTCTCTCTCTCTCTCTCACAAACACACACACACACAAAGTTGTGACTACTTTCTAATTACTTGTGTGTGTGGAAATGTCCTGTAGTAAAATTGACATTTTCTTGAAGTAGCCAATTCTATGAATTTTAATCACTGCATAGACTTGTGTCATGACCACCCCAATCAGAAGACGGAACTGCTCCCTCAGAAAACCGCCTCTTGGATCTTCTCAGGTTCCCTGTACCCCGACTCCCCTCAATGCTGGTCTGTCTTCCGTAGCGATAGTTTTGTCTTCTTGCTCCTGTGCAGAGGTGGAATTCTCCAGGAACCAGTCTTTGCGGGCAGAGTGTTTCATGGCTCACCGCCCTGTGGCCCTCATGGGTTGTCGTGTGGGTTTTTCCACTGTTCCTCTCCACTGCTGAGGAGGGGCCACTGTGAGGCTGTGTGTGGGCAATTTGCTGGTACGCTCTGCAGAGAGCGTGAACTTTGCAATGGTGCTCCTCAAACATGCTTGTCTTAGGATTCCATTTCTCATACTTCAACGTTAGGTAGCGAGCTGATATTAGAACAAGAATCTGCCAAATTAAAACATTGAAAAATCCAAGGGATGGGGAGTTAGTCCTTGGGGGAGCTTAAAGTTAATTGAACCTATTTTGGGAAGAGGAAAGAGGATGCTCTCTGCTATGTGTTGGCGACTTCCTGCGTGAATGTGTCTGATCCAGCTTCTCTTCACTCCCCCAAACCCTGCTCAGCAGGTACTCTTCCCTGTGTCACAGAAGAGGAGTTGGAAGTGCCTCTTCAGGTGACATCCAAAGGAGGTGGGCATGCCATGGTCCCCAAAGCCATAGGCTCTCCAGCCCTCCCTCTGAAACCTGGAATTTCCCAGTAGCTTGGACTTCTCCTGGCCTTAGTTGGAGTTGCAAGACTCCTGTCACTCAGTGGTTTTGATAAACCTGATATTATTCTTCCCTTTCATTCTTTAAGTTATGCAAATTGTTTTATCCAAAGAAAGGTGTTACATTACTCCATTACATGAAAAAAAAATCTTCCAGGTAAGAAAGAAGGGGGAAGTATGTTTGGATTTTTTTCCCTTTATTTTTCTTTCTATCTGATTAAAATGGCTGTTTGAATTCTTTTCCCTACTTTCTTGTTAAGGAAAAATACTTCGATCTTCACACAGAAGCAAAATAGAGGACAGAGAAAATCAATTACCTGGTACAACAGATCAAGGTAGTCTAGATTATTCTTGGGTGGGGAAAGTGAGGTGACTCCCCTCCATGCCTGTCCTATACCACCACAAGTTCAGGTTTCTAAAAAATTTAAACACATGAAATGAACCCCTTACCTACTTCCGTTCCCCCCTGTAGGCATGTGCTGCAATTATGTTTCTACAGCTAAAAATCAAAGAATTAGATTTACAAAACACAGGGATATCAGCTAGCAGAAATTTTCCTTCCATTAGCTACATAGTATCTGCTGCTGGGCAGACAGATGGATACAGTCGTGTTCTTTTCTTTCTTTTTCTCTTTCTTTCTTTCTTTTTTTTTTTTAAATACATCCTAAACACTGTATACTGAGTAAATAGTTTTCCCCAGGAAGGATCTTGCTGTCTCTGTCACCAAGAATTCAGCTCCTGGAGCTTACATAACTGTGTTTTATGCATTGGAGAGCTCAAGATTCTAGCAACTGTGAGTGACTCTGATATAAATGGAATCACTTTGTAAATGGCTGTCAGGAGCTGCCCCCTCCATTAAGGAGCCACATCTAGCCCGTCACAACTGCCATCATCCCTCTCTCCCCTGCTCATCTGCCACTGAATCCTGTTTGGTCTGCTCTGAAATGGCTCTCAAATGGGCCCTGAGCTCTCCCAGCTCCCCCACCCACCACCACTGCCCCGCCAGGTCCTCATCACCCTTCCACTGCATTAGACCCTGGCCTCCTGGCTGGCCTCCTGGCTGGCCTCTGGGCCTCCAGGCCCTCTGCTCCATTCTCCTTCCTGGCTACCACAGCCTCTTGCAGAACACAGTTGAGATGCAAGCCTACAGGTCCCAGGTTCCAAACAGTGTTATCAGAAGTGTAATGTGAGATGATTTGGGGGGACATACAAATAATCGCATTCCATTTGGATAGTTATATGTTTATTTTTAGAGTTTTCTTTTTAAAATAAACATAATAAAGTGTATTTTTAAGTGGGCTCTTAAAAACAAATGCCTTAAGTCGCTAACTGGCCCAGGGCTGCATTGTGGAGGTGATGTACAAAGGACTGAAGTTAGAAAAACACCGGCAAAGGGGTGGAGTCCAGACACAGCCCATCATTCAAGCTAATTCACGTGTTGTTTCCTCCAACAGCCTATTCTCCACCCATCAGCACAGCAAAACCCTCCCCTGGATCTTTAGTCACATCAAACACTGTGGTTCCCCAATACACAAAATGCTCCCATGTACGGGCACTTCCTTCTCCTAATCCCCAACACTTTGTCACCTTTCTCTGGGTTGTATTTTTCTGCCTGGTGGACTTCTAGACATACTTCAAAACCCAGTTCACATGTGCCCATCTCTGCAAACCCATCTCTAGGTCCCTCAGGTAGAATTCATCATGCCTCTGCTGAGAGAATTTAAAGTTTGATGCTCTGGCTACTTGCTAGGTACCTCCGTCCACACCCAGCATTAATTAAAGCCTCACTGGCTGAGCCTCAGTCTCTGGGTTTCCAATGCTAAGGAGGAGCGTGGTACTTAAAAAAGCACTCAGTCATTTGCTGAAGAAATGAGGAAAAGAATAATAGCTGCGTGAACTGAAGCAGATTCTTTCTTCTGTGAGAGTGCATGAATGGGACAGTGAGGTCCCCTACACAATTCAGCTGATGCAAAATTGCTCACGACACACCACCCACTTTGGTGGCCTGGGAAGATTGGATTCTCAGTCTCTCAAGCTGCTTCATTGCAATGTTCTTTCTTCTTTAAATTGCTCAGAGATGGTTACCTACCGGTCACGGCAGCACACATGCCTTCTCAGAGCACTCATGACACACAGAAGATTCAACTTCCCCAGAGCAGGGCCAAGGGGCTCTGGCTCCTAACCTGCCACCTGCCAGCGTGGGGCGTGGCCTACAGCAGGTGGTTGCTGCTTCTTGGATAAAAGGCATCTGCATGCTCCACCCATTGGGTTCTCAGCCTCTCAGCTTGTCCTCACAGGCTGGAGTCGTAGGAGGTGGGGCCGCTGGATGGCAGGGTCAAGTTTTCCTGCTCTGCTTGCTCGGCCCTGCCATGGCCCCCGTCGCCAGCCTGGAGTACTTTCATTCCCTGAATTCCCACTGTCCGCACAGCACAAGTCAATCTAACTCTGTGCAGCTGACCAGAATTTGCTTTGAATTGGTAGTGAACAAAAGTGCAGTCTTTGGTGTCAGATAGAGCGGCCGTCATGTGGCAAGGCTCAGCGGCACTGTTATAATTTGCAATAATGCAGCATGGGGTTGCTCTCTGTTTCTGGCTGCTTTCATGTCTAGTCCTTAATCCATCAAACTATTTACTGGAATTCACATTAAAATACATCTATGGGCTACAGATATCCTCCGAAGCTTTTTTTTTTTTCTTTTGCATGTATCTCAGCATTTAATCATTTTAGGGTCTTTGCTCTGAGTATTCTTCACTCTCTTCCTCTTCATGCTCATTCAAATGTGTACTTTTTATTTGGATCTTAGGGCTCATTCACTTCTTCATTTGCTTATTTATTCATTCATCCAATAAACATTTACTGAGCACCTACTCTACTCGATGCAGGTGCTGTGCTAAGCTCGGGGAGCACAAAGCTGGACAAGACAGAAACAGGTCTTGCTCCATGAGGAGTTCATTCAGCAGAGACAGAGAAAGGGAAAGGGCGGATGCATAAACAAACAGTGGTCCCTGCTCAGCTTGGAGGGATGGTCCTAGGAACTCCCTTTTGTTCTAGGACTCCATGTATGCCCCATTTTTTGTACAAAATGGCATAGTATTGGCATATAACCTACACACATCCTCCCACCTCTAAATTACAATACCTAACCCAGTGTGAATCCTGCACAGATAGTTGTTACACTGTATTGTTTAGGAAATGATGACAAGTCCCTACAGGTTCAGTGCAGAAACAGTTTTTTAAAAAATATTTCCCATCTATAGTTGATTGAATCCTAGGATGTTAAACCCTTAGATACAGAGGGCCGAGGCAGATGTATAAGAAATTCATATAACATCATGATATAATTTAATAATATGACAACAGATTTTAAAATGGCAGTTGCGTGGACTTCCATCTCAGTCTCCCAGTCGATGGCTTCCTCTTTATTTCCTGGTCCTGACCACCCCACCCAGCTGCATTCCCTGGGCTTCCAGCCACCCTACCCTGCCTGGTCTCTGTCCTGACTCAAATGAGCCTCCCAGTGGCCCCTGCCTGGCTCCAGCCTAGCCACTCCCCAGGCTCTGCAGGTCTCTGCATTGGTGGCTCTGATCTGTGCCTCTGGGTGGAGAGACAGTGGGGCAAAGCATGCTGGGAGACAGCCAGGGAAGTGGAGGGAGGGGAAAGGCCTCTGGGATCTTTCTCAAACTCCACTTTTGCCACTTTTAACTGTCACTGATGCAACCTTATCTTTCTTATCTTGGAAAAAGGCACGTTTTCGCCAAGAAGTTTCTAGAGGGTCCTGCTTACACCACAGAGACTGGGCGTGGCCCAGCGTCCGGCTGCCACAGGTGCTAGGGAAATACACATGCTCCTTGGCTCACAGTGGCGCCATGCCCCGTAAACCGGGGGTGGGCGGAACATCCTGCATAGGTCCAAATGCACTGTCACACTTAACTGTTTCAAACTCAACCACACTCCTGAGCTCTTTGGAGTGTTGGTCACTACCCCAGTCCAGGGGCTGACTGGGAGCTGTGGCCTAGGGAAAGATCAAAGCACAAAACTTGAAAAGTGGTTTCTGCTGAATTTGTGTCGTTTCTGCACCACTGTAAAGTCAAAAAAGCAAAAGTTGGGGACTTCCTGCATTGGGGATCACTGCAAGCTAACCGTCAAGTGGACTCTGGGAGCTTAGTTCCCCTGGGGACGATAGAGCAGTGAGCCCAGTGGGTACCTCACCGTCCCTCCGTGGGTGGAAAAGACCTGCAGCCCCATGAAACGGGCAGAATGACCTGCAGCGAGCCACCCGGCCAGCAGCCAGCCTCTCTGGAGCCGCCTGCTTCGGCCCGGCCCTCTTCAGAAGGTTGGGAGCCCGGGGCGTCATTAGTACCCTTCCATCACTTCCTCATTAGTTCTTAGATAGTGTTTTAATGACAGCTTGAGAGGCTCCGCGTCCTGGCCTCCTTCTATTTATGATCCCCACCGTGTTAATGTGCACTTAATGAGAAATTCTTGTCTTGCTTGTAAATCCTGTAGCCGGCATTCAATTTATTGACAGATGTTTGCTTGGATCTCTTTAAAATTACTTCATAAATCTTCCGGGATAAAAGGCCTCAAGTTTGGTTATTAAGACAGGGCCTTGTTGACAGTTTCATATTTAACTGTTTCAAACTCGACCATCAGGGCTGTCACGGGGTGTGGGGCCAAGGGGCACCAGGCCTGCACGGCGGGCGGTGGGTTCAGCCCATCTCCCCACCTGTCAGGGCGCTCCTTGGAGAAGTGTGTCTGCTGTCCCCGGTAATCCCTTCAGTTAGCTTCCCGGTGACCCGGCTGTGCTTCACACTTATTCATGCAGCGTGTCAGCGTGTCAGCGTGATGAAGGGTTCCTGCTGATGGGGGGTGGGGTGGCACTCCATCACCAGGAAGGGGTCTGACGGGAGCCCAGTGCCCAGGTGGCCCTTCCCACCACAGCCTCGAGATACCAGCTGGAAACTTGGGGGTTGAACTTTGTCCGTGGGTGAGAAAGAAGCAGAGGTGCGCCTGGGGCAGGGGATTCTACCTGGAAGTTTCAAGGCCACACCCATTTTTTGTGGCCATGAACTTTCCCATGACATTCTGAATTGGCATTTTGTTTGTTTGTTTGTTTGTTTCCTATTGCCAGAGACAGAAAACTCACCTGTATAGAGCTTAAGGAAAGAGAAAGATGAATTTAAAAAAAAAAAAAAAAACACCTAGTTAATTGTCTTACAGATGAAACTGTTCAAGGATTGTTGATCCAAGGGACAAAAGAGCTCTGTCCCTCTCTCCTTGGAGGGCCATCCTGCCTCTGCTTTAGTTGCAGGCTTAGCACTTCTGTCCTGGCCTCAGCAGCTCCACAGGGCTGCCAGACTCAGACCTGGGTACCCCTTCCAAGTGCCAGGAGGGGAAAAGCTAATGGAGTCCCATTGGCTCCAGTCGGGTCACGTGGTACCCTTCCTCCAGTCACTGTGGTCAGAGGCAAACTGTGTTCTGACTGGCTGGTCTGACTCACATGATGCATCCCACTTCACACACAGGGATTAAGAGCTGGAGAGGCTGTTTTTACAAGGGAAAAGTGGGATTTTGTTACCTAAGAGGAGGCACGGAGCCAGGCAGCTTGAAGACAAATGTCCAGATGTTCTGACCCAGTTCAGAACAACATCCTGCCTGTCTCATTTTTCCACTTCATTCTGGAAGTTGCTGTATGTTGCCAGTCTTCCTGCTGAACTGGTCAGGGCTGCCATCTCCTAAGTTAGAGAAGGCATCCAAAAGGTTAGGAATTCAGAAAACCCCAGGAGGCCAGGCCACTGAGAAGGTCTCTAAACCCACCCATGAGCCATAACAGAATTAAAAACAAAACAAAAGCCTCGCTTAATACAATTGCAAATTGTTCCTTTGCATGTAAGATGATAATGAGCATCTGGGCCAAAAATAGAGAGTTTTTTGCTTGGTAGTTTTTTGCCTCGGCACACAGCCTTGCTTGAACTGTGTCAGACTGCCCCGAGTAACTTTGCCCCCTCTGGCACTGATGTGACCCATGGCTTTGCCACACTTAACACAAGTGTTGGGGGGCTTTGCTCCCCAGTCCAAATTTTTGCATGATTGCTGATTACCAGATGAGGCATGTGTGAATACTAGCAGAATTGGAAACACGTCTCCCAGTTAAGTCAGAACTCATGAGGGCCCTATGGAAGGAAGACACGAGAAGCCCTTACTCACAGCGCTGGCTGACTCACCTCCTCAGGAGACTGACGCATTTGTCCCAGCACCCTCCAAGCCACTGAAAGTCTGATACTCATAATTCCCTACACGGAAACTTGTGAAAAGTTTAGGGCACCTTTATGGCAAAGGGCCCGAAAGCAAACTTGCCCTTGATGTTTTGTCAGATCAACAGATCAGACCTGTGATAAATACATTCTTTGAAGAAATAAGTAATGATCTCGACTTAGAGTTGGCTTATATAACCACCACCAACACAAAATGTTTGCTACCTGCAGGCCACTGTTCTCATCACTTTGTGGATTTTAACACCTTTAACTCCCACCATGTTCCTACGAGTCCCATGTTATTATTTCACTTTATAACACAGGGGAAACTGAGTCACGGAGACATTAAGGAACTTTCCTAACAACCCGTAAGATTCTTGGAGTTGAGATTTGATCCCACAGTCTGACTCCCAAGCTGTGCTCCAAATACTATGCTAAAGTCGGGATTAGGTGGATGAGCGCACTGGCTCAAGATTTGCAGTACTAACTAAATGGCATCAAATGTATTAAAATGTATAAAGGTTGACTAAGTACATGCTAAATTAATGTTACACAGTGTATACCATAT
This sequence comes from Urocitellus parryii, assembly GCF_045843805.1. Lineage (NCBI taxonomy): Eukaryota > Metazoa > Chordata > Mammalia > Rodentia > Sciuridae > Urocitellus > Urocitellus parryii. The sequence goes on along the minus strand of NC_135536.1, from coordinate 190,287,277 downwards.
ACGATGTACGTATATTAAGTATGTATCTAATCTGTGTATTTTAAAAGCTTTCTCTTCAAAGGGTTGTGTCAAGATATAATTTCATATGGGCAATAATGGTTTGAAAAAGAAAGGGAGGAAGAAACTATGGCAACATTGAATTTTATTAAAACAAGGAAATGAAACCATAAGAAACGTAATTTCACAGGAACGGAGCAGACTAAAATTGGAGCAAACTTTCAGGCGTGAGTGTCAGGCTAGACAAAGGACAAAGCGGTCACTTGACGAGTTACGATCTTGGGTCTTCCCCAGGTTTGAGCAGCCCCATGTCCATCGTCAAGTCTGGGGGGAGGTGGGGATTTCTCCTGCAGCTCCTTGGATCAGGATACAGCAGAGGAGGAGGGAGCACCTTCCAAAGAAAGGGGTCGGGAGGGCCAGAGCCGTAGAAATCTCAGACATTGGTACAGAAAAGGCGAGCGAGCATCTCATCTGGCGCAAGGTATTCATGCCTCTGGGTCTTTTCCTCTTCTGCCTGGATGTGCTCACTTCATCGAGGTCCCAGAATGAAATCCAATACAACTACTGTATTGGGGTGTTGACCCTAGGAGACACCAAGACAGGAGTGGGGAGGGGCGGGAAGGACACTAACAAAGGGCGACGGGTGAGCTATCCATGTGTCATTATTGTGGGTACCTAGAGCTGAATCCTTCTGGGAGTCTGGGAGGGTGTGGAACAGCAGAGTTCTCCTAGAGGACAGTAAGGATGCTGGGGAGTGTCCACCAAATCTCTTGCTTGGGCATGCTCCCAGGAGCATTTTTCTCTAGCATTTCCAGGTTGCCCTTTGTACGAGACAGGCAGAGCCAGATAATCACTCTCATCCAGAGAAGCACAGGTGTTCACAGTAGGTGTGTTTGGGAGGGAACTGTTCATGTGTCAGAGAGATGGACAGGGCATCACCAAAGTCCAGTGTGAATAAGAGTAACAACTCTCCTAGGGCAGTTGTAATGATGGAATGAGGTAATAAATGGAAAATACTAGGAGTAGTCACTGTCTGGTTTAAGAAAACACTTAAAACTTGGGGGAAGGGATATTGGTTCAAACTACTAAAAAGTCTAAGAGATGCTCTTGATGCTTCAGGAAAAGGTGGATCCAGGTGCTCAAACATATTGGTCTAGTCAAGAACATGGTGGGCAGGGAGACTACCCTGTGCAGAGAAGTCCAGAGCTTGTAGAATAGAGATGAATTTTAGAATTTGAATCCTTCCAGATGGTGAAGACCATGGTCTCTCTGCGGTCAAATTCCAATCTTTCATGTTAAGCAGATCCATCCCCAAATACTCAAAATGAACTGAAACCATCCATCAATGTGGTTGGGTGGAGGACAGGATGGGGGGGCAGCACCGGTCAACACAGTTTGGCGTCATGTAGCTCAAACAATCGTTGTGTAATGGATGGTGTCATTTCTCTACGGGCTGTTTTGGCATTGTGCAGACAGAGCCTCAATCGGTGCCCTGGCCTCCCGCTAATCATGCCCTGAGAGGGACAGTGCTGAGGTCCCCAAGCAGCACTCTGCGGCACACACTCTCTAACGATATCAAAAGATGAAGGAGGCCTTTGAAATGAGCTTTCCAGAGTGAGTAATGACCTTCAGGATGTGGCGCAGGACGGCCTTTTGAAACCCGTCTGTCTTGATGGATGATTGAAAAGCTGCTGTCTTTGGTATAGTTTCCGTGGTTTTATATTTGGGGATGAGTAATAAATAAACGTGTAATTGCCCTCAACATGATGCAGGGCCAGGAGGGGAAGATGAGACAGAAAAGTCCTGTAACAGCATAAAATCTTATTAGGGTCCCCATTGGTAGGCAAGAAGGCCAGGCAGTGTGGTGTGAACAGAGAACAGTGAGTCTTAAATTGACCGAGATGGAGACCATCTGTGAAGGACACCTTTCACCTGCTGGTTCTCAGGGGAGCAGCTTACGGGGGCGGGAAGAGGGACAGGTGCTCTTGTTTTCTCAGATCTTTATGAAGGTGGTTTCAGAATCCATGTTGATAACTGTGACAATGACCGAGATTGTTTGCCTTGCAATTCTGAAGATTAAACACTTGGTATTTCTGTAGGACATGAGGTTCTTTTTCCAATTAATGGAAGTCGGTACATTTCACAGTGGCCTCTAGTTCTTGCTGATTGTTTGAGATCATTTTTTTCCTCCGTGTTTTGGCTGAAGTTGGTTTTTGTGCCCGATGTCTTAATGACATGGTTTTTGTTTTTATTCTTTGTGATCACATACTCAGTTTATTACATATTTTTTTATCTTTCCATGTGATTCCCATTAATGACTTTATACATGGATAAATCTATCTGCTCTTTCAAATTCACTTTGATCTCTCTTGGTGACAATTGATGGGTGGCAGCCATGATATTTTATATGGTGCCGAGAAACCCAGCTCAGCTTTCTTTTCATCCCGTGTTTTATTGAATAGGTCAAAGAATGTTTTAAGATCATCATCCAAGCTCTATTTGAAAGATTAGTACATTACCAATTTTGTACCATCTTCTACAAAAAGAGTTTGATTTTAGCCTTGCCTTCCTCAATTCAATCTAGAAACTTAAATGTTCAAAACAGTTTAGTGTAGTGTTTAATAAATTATAACTTAATAAGTTTTAAAGCTTTTCTACGATCATTTCATAATATCAGTGGAGAAGAGATTTTTGAGGGTTGGTTGCCATCTCCTGCTGAAGCTAACACGATTTGTCTCCAACTGAGAGCTCTTGAGTTTGTTTTAAGCCTCCTTGGCCTCTCCACATTCAGTTCAGGGATATCTATACCCAAGATGCACACGGAGTCTGCGGTGTCTCTACGTCTCTTATCCAGATTTGTGTTTTACACAGCTAATCAAGAACCTGGTAGATACAAACATCTGTTGGGGAAACACCTTAATTCCTAAGCTTCTATTTTCTACATCATACTCTTTACACAATAATTACCTGCTGACTTCGCTTCATCCCACCAATGTTATTTTTTCCTTGATGGTTTGATTTCAAGTTTCTAGAACCATGGTCCCCAATGTGGACCACCTGCTTTTCCAGGGGGACATTCAGCACAGTCCGGGGACAGTTTTATTGTCTCGACTTGGATGGAGTGCTACAAGTACATAGTGGGTTGAAGCCAGGCATGCTGCTAAACCCTGCAGGGCACAAGGCAGCCCCCACAACAGACAATGATCCATCCACAAGGCCAGCCCTGGTGCCCAGGTTGAGAAACCCTGCACACAAGGAGAATCCAGCTTCTGGTCTTCTTTATTCTTATTCAGGATCTGGTACAGAAATGACACCCAGTACGTGCTCAGATACAATTTGCTGCTGCTGCTGAGTTTGCCTTTTAAATCAGGGACTCAAGTTGATCTAAGGGCAGCGGTGTTTTGATTGAAGGGAAGAAACAAATGTTTTTGGAATCGAGTATGTATGGATCATGGGGGAGGGAAGGATGGAAAAAACTGGAAAAAAATAAAGATAAAGAGGCCACCTCCTGCTCTGTCTTGTGATTGCCATCAACATGAGAAGACAAGGTTGTTAATCTTCTGGGGACAATCTTTGTAGGGAGGCAATCCCTTGGGGGGCATTGGGAGCGTTCTGGCTTTTCCTTGGGAGCTGTGTAAAACCGGAGTCATTTAGCTCTAACAAACACATTTCTGATTTGCCTCACTTTTTTTGAGGCTCCAGAAGGAAGATAGAATCCTCGCATAACAGGGTGAACCTTTCCCTCCATAAATCACCAGAGTAGGTGAAAATGTGGCTAATATCCAGCACGCTGCAGAGGAATAAACAAAGCCAATGCTGTCTGCAGCTTATTCTGTGCCAGCTTCTCCACACATACATATTTCTCCCTGTTTTGATCTCGACCGTTTCTTCTTCCTTCCTAAGCACAAACTTTTTCAGTCTCTGGTTTAGTCTGAGCCACGAGGCCTTGGGAGCAGGATCCTGGCAATGTCCAGGTCAGCTCTTTTAGGTTTTTTTTTTTTTAAAAAAAAAAAAAGTTGATTTCCTGTTCTGGTGAGCCATACATCACTGACATCCCGGTCTGTGCTGCCTGTCTCTGACAGAATGACAGGTGTCATTTATCACTAGGGCTTGCGGAAGCTGTGGGAAGAGGGATTGAAAATTTTTTTCTGGAAGGCCTCAGTGTCTACGGGCTGCCAGATCATTAAAAAGGGGGCTTTCCAAAGAAAGCTGTGTGTAATGTGATTGCACTTACTGTCAGCGGAGGCCGAGAGCATGGGGAACATCAAAAGGGAGCAGGAAAGAGGGGGAGGAAGGCAGGGAGGACCTTCTGCCAGGGACGGTTAAAGTTCTGGCGCAGCCACCGAAGCGCGGCTGGGCTCGGCTGGAGCATGTGCATGCTAAATAAGGCCTTTGGAGCTCCCTGCCTCTCCCCGTGCCAGTGGGGAAACCGGAACAGGAAACCTCTTTAATTCCCTTCTTCACATCCCGTCTCATGTAGGTGTGGAGACAGACTTTGTCATGCACAGGGCATGACTTGTAGCGCAATCACTGAAGACCCGAGGCAGGAAAACCTATTTGAACAAAAGCAGAGGGCCCCATAAATCACGAGGCCAAACTGAGACCTGCTGGCAGCCCCCATCTCCAGGGACGTTTCCAGCATCCTGGTTGCATAAGCACACTCAGAGAATGCCCAAGAATGTCTTCCTGCGCCCCGCCCCCCCTCCGTTTGGCATGAGCTGCGCCACCAAACAGCTCCCAGGGATCAGGGAACAGACTTGGCTTATCGTTTCTTTGCAACGGGAAGCATCCCGTCTACCCGCAGTGTCCTCAAGGCAACCTGAGCAAGCGAACCCTTGCACGGGCTAAGTCTGTGCCCCTCTGTGGGGTTCTGCTCATGGTGCTCACTGGAATCTCCATAGCCGTCCTATCTGGCAGGCGCTTCCCTTCTGCAGATGGTGTTATTCAAGCACAGAGAGGTTAAGTAACTCGCCCAAGCTGCACTTCTTGGCAAAGCTGGGAATCAAATGCAGGTGGTTTTGCCCTGGAGTCTGTACATTTAGCTTCTGATTGGGAGGGTCAAGGGTGGATCTAGTAGGAGGCCAGATGAATTTTAAACTTTCTGGCTTACAAATCTAGCCATGTTGATTTGGGAAAGTAAAGCAACCTAGTGGCGATCTGTACCGGAGTCCGCAAGCAACCTGCAGCCTGTGGGGCGATCCCTACCCGCACTCTGCTGCCATGCCGCCAGCAGGAGAAGGACGATTTCTGCATAGTTTAGATGGTTGGAAACGCTTTATGGAAATCTGTTTTCTCTCTTGATGAATAAATTCCTGAAAAGCCTTAAAGAGTTACTAGCTGGGCTCGGCCATAAGGTAAAATCAGCTGCAGAACAACAACCAAAAAGAAAGAAAGGTGGGGGTGGGGGCTGAAGGGAAGAAAAAGGAAGCTAAAAAAAGAAGTAGAGAGGGAGGGAGGCAAAATAAAGAAAGGGAGGGAGGAAGACAGGAAAGACAGGAATCGAGGGAAAGAGGAGAGAGAAGAAAAGGGAGGGAGGAAGAGGAGAAGGAGCAAAAGATAAAATCACCAGAAAAATGAAGGCAAAAAATAAAAGTGGATCTCTTTTAAAAGCAAATAAGGATGCAGATGCTCACAGTGGCCACAGAGGCCCATGGATCCCTTGCGGCCTGCGGACAGTGCATATTCAAAATGAGCCTCCTGCACTGCCCTTCCACAAAGCCTGCCGCGGAGACGATGGCTATTAGGTGATGTAGTCAGTTGACAGGCGCCTGGCGGGTTTCCCTGGCATGCTCATTCAGTGTGGCCTTCCTGCTCGCCACCCACTGCTGGGGTATCCCTGCATGGGAGGCCTGATCCCGCGGCTGGCTCGCTACGGCCCGATCCTGTTAGCATGGAGGAGTGCAAGGTGTGTTTGTTCTCTCATCATTTCCTCCCTCTGTGGTTAGAGTCAGGAGAGAGAGAATGAGGAGCCAAGTGCACAAGGAGCCCATCCCTGTTCAGGGACATTGTCCTATTATACCTGCACGTAGTCACTCAGATGCATCCAGAATAGACTAAATAAAGAAATAATGCACATTGCCAAGCCCTGCTTAATGGGCTTAACAAAAGCTGAGGGAAAACCCAATCTGGCCTTTTTGACCAGAGTCTTTCACGGCAGGGAGGGCCAGTCTTTATTTAAGCAAGTCCACGAAACTTCATGGAAACTCTTCGGAACAGGTGGGTCTCGAAATTCAGGATTTTTTCAGATGTTAGGAAAGGAACATGGGACCTATGACATGTGTTAAATAACACTTCCGGGGAGGTTAGCATCCTGTGCTTAAAAATACAGATATTTTATAATGAAACATGAATGTCACTCAATTGGATTCCAAAAAAAAGGCTTAAAGAATCTCAAATAAGTTCAGCTCTGATTTGTTGGCTAAATGAATTATGAAACAATTTTTTAAAATTTGGTGTTCATAATTTTATAGAAATTTTGGAACTGGAGATTAGGAATTGTAAGCCATTGCGCTATTTCTATAGTCTTATCTAGTAACGACGGCTCATCTAGTAACGACAGCCTGCATATTATTTTTAAATTTTATTTTGTCACAACTAATGTGTATATGGATAAAGGCGGTGATTGTTTCTCAGGATAATGTGAAATGAAGCAATATATGTATGTGTGAAGACATATACAACAATACGTAAGAAAGCATTTTGAGCGGATGATGTTCTAAAATACAAAGCAACAGCAGAAGATTGGAAAGAAATGCAAAGATTCTGTTCTGGGTAGATCTGAGTTAGAGAGCACGGATGCTCTAAGAATGTGAAACGCCATCCAGTCCAAGCCTGGTGCATTCTCGATTCCCTAGGTACCCTACTCCACCACCCTGGGGTGCTCCTCTTTCCACATTTCCAGACGTACCCTCCAGTCGTCGCTCTGCACTAGTTTGATTGGCAGCCTCCCCCTCCCCATTTTTTTCCACCTTCTTGGCAGTACAGAGAGCATCGAAAGCAGCTTAGACTCAATTCACTATGGTCACTCAGGTGAGACAAGGGACCCAGGGCAACCTGAACAGCTTACATCCCATTTACAGGGATTACACTGGAACTAACCCTACTCCTAATCCGGATCCTAACCCTCACTGAATAGCTATTGACCCGCTGGTTGCTACTGTTCAACCTGATCCCTTGAAAGAACCTAGAAATCCAGCAGCATGGTCTCACATCATTATTAACCCTCTGCAGGCCAAATGAGGTGGGTCAGGTTGGATGTGACCCACCAATGCCTAGAAACATTTAGTAAGTGGGCCAGCCAAGATCTCTCTGCTCAGTGTGATGCCTAGGGGTCTTAATGTCATCTGATTATCTGGAATGGGAAGGGAAATGATTTCAAAAGTACAGTCCCAGTAACTCAGAGGCTCACAGCAGAGAGGAAAAGATGTTCAAATAGACAGATGTTTACAGCATCACATGATCATGTACAGGATGGCATTTAGCACATGGTGTGATTCTACCAAGGGCTCTGAGGACCTAAAGAAGAATAGCTTACCCAACCCTGAACAGGCAAAAAAGGATGCTCAGAGAATGTGTTCTGGGACTGAGAGATGAACAGACGGTGGAGGGACAGGGAGAGGCTTGATAGGAATGTTCCCGGGAAAGGGAACGGCGTGTGCAAAGGATCAGAATAGACCATTCCTCCGAATACCTCTTCATACCGAGACTTCCCATAACAGAGTCAGGACACATTGTGCAATGTTGTGAAAATCCGATTCATCTAAGAAGCTGACAAGAGGGTCAGAAATATCTGCTATGTCATGGTTTCTGACACTCTCCATAGCATGAAGTGACACCAGGCAGGGATACCATCAGAGTTCCAAGTGCAAGATGAGCCCTGCAGCCTAGCCAAAGCAGGGAGGGCCCCATGCTGTACTGGGACAGGGACCCTCGGCCCCAGGGATCTCCTCTAATGGCTGCAGACAGACCTTCTCCCTCACTTGCTTGGTCTTCGTTGTAGATGACCACATCAAATTGTATATTGGACACTTAAGGTTCTTGAGCTACAAAGTTACCAAGTGACTCCTGGTAACTTAAATGAAAGGGATGTTCATTGAAGGGCCACCAGGAATTCATAGAACAGATGGGAAAGCTGGGTGTACAAGCCTGGAAATGGGCAAATTCCCAAACAGAAAGTAGGAGCTGTAGACCCAGCCGAACAGGCCACACCACAGAGCCCCACAAACGAACTTCCACCCACTGTCCTTCCCTCCAATGGCCGTCATTGTCACTGTTGGCATTCACTTAGCTCCCCTGCCCCCCAGAAACTGTGGTATCTAAATATTATAAACTTTCTATAGAAAAAAAAAGGTCTCCCACCTAAACACAAGCTGGAAAAGGGGTCGTGAATATGCGCTAGACTTTTGTTTCTCCTAAGACAGGCATTTGAACACGTATTGATTTTTTTCTCAGTGACTAAATGAAGGCTAATCTCTTTTTCTGGCAAATATTTACTGATTCTTCCTTGAGGTCTGCGTGGTGAGCTCACCTGCGGCCCTGGTTTGGAGCTGGGCCCCCACCCGATCCCTCAAGAGGGCTCAGCTGGGTAATGAGTGAGCAGGTGGGAAACTCCTGACAGACCCCGAGGGCAATGGAGACAGCTTAATAAAAGGACAGTTCGAAGGTGGGAGACAAGGGATGTCGCAGTAGCCTGGGTCAAAGGCGTCCTCTGGTAGAGGGTTGTAGGACCCAAGGCATCCTGGCCTGAAGAAGCCAGCGGAAGGCAGGTGCCCAGCTTCCCCCTCCCTCTTGCCCATCCCCTGTGGGCAAGCCCAGGGCCCAACCAGAAGGTGGGGGTCTCATGGCAGAGCTGCACCCAGGTCAGCCTTCCAGGGCACAGAACAGGGGAGTGGCACAGAACTGACATTCAGGGCAGGCAGAAGGCCTGTGAGACCAGTCAGGAAGACCAAAGGGAAACTGAACTCACAGCACCTTCCTGCCACAGCACCTTCCTGCCACAGAGCCCTTGCTCTGAGAACGACTTTAGTTGTTCAGGACGTGGCCCAGGGAGACATGCTAGGAGTTGTCCACAGTCCCCTCAGGGAAGCCACACATTCCATGTCACGTGCCGAGTCAGCTGATAGGATGGAATGTTCAGTTAGATGCTGCGTTGGCCTCAGACGTCAGCAAAGATGTGATCCTTTAATGAGACAATGTTCAGTCACCCACTGTCTGGGTCACAAACCTCCGGGATGATACCAGCTCCAATTACACCTTCCAGTATTTAAAAAACTTTAGTTAATTTTCAATTAAATATTAGGGAGATTTGTAGACGGCCGTAAATGTCTGGTTTGTCTTTAAAAGTCAGGAACCTGGCCACATGTACTCCATTTTCTGATGGGAAGAAGGGACTCCAGCCAAGAAAGTGAGTGTGCTTCTGCGTGCCCCAGTCCTCACCCCCCCCCATTGTCTCTGGTTGGCTCCACTATTTTTACTATTCTCATACTCTGCATGGTACGAGAGTGATGTTTCTCTCTACCTTCATCTCCATCAACAACGAGCCAACAGAAGCTAATTCAAGAGGAATCAATGTGTTTTAAGCAAAAGTGAAGAAAACACACATTCCTACATTTCTATAGGCAAAAGATGGCGTGGAAGGACTCCGCCCTGTGGGCCTCTCTTGTTTCCCTCTGTGGCCTGGATCTTGTGGGCACCTGAGTTTGCAGCCCACTGCCCCAGAACTCAGTCCTTTTGTATTTAAACTACACGTTCCGCAAGCAGAACACTTTTCTGAACTTCGTCTCCCTGAAACCTCATAGTAGCCTCAACACGGGCTGAGCCAAGTTTGATTGCCCTTCAATTGATGAAGAGGCTTAGACAAGGTCAGTGACGTTTCCAAAGTTATCCAGCAAACAAATGTCAGGATTAAACCCAGGTCTCACAAAGAAGCTCCAACTCCCGCGATTCAAAGAGATGACCAAGACCTGTGTAGCCCAGAAAGAAAAGAATTGCTGAGGTCTGTCCTGCAGCTCAGGATGAAAGACCAAAAGCAGCTATTTTCACACTGCGTTACATTAATACTTTTCCCCCATAATAATAATAATAATAATAATAATATATTATTATTATTGTTATTATTTTGCCTGCTCCTTTTCCCTCGTAGGTTTGGATTGAAAGATGGCCAAGAATTGTAAGATACCATTGGTGTAGGGATAGGAACAAGGGCTGTTGAGGTAACCTGAGTGTTTTGAAGCCTTGAGGAACAAGAGCCACTTTCTGACTATGGTCTGTCTGCCTGAGAGAATTGGCTAAGCAAGAAGGGACAAAGCATCCTACAGCCTTGTCAAGCAGAGTCACGCCAGTTATTTGGAGTGTGACACCCCAACACCTCCCACCATCACTCACAGCCGGAGTTCTGGGTGTTAACACAGGGCAGCGCAGGTGCCTCCTGAAATTTCACTAGATTTTTAGTACAGCCAAAATCTTACTCCTCTACAAGCAAAGAAACTAATTTTCCAACTTATGTTCATAATTCAGTAATTCTAGGATCACTTTTTTTTAGGGCTCAGATCCTTCTGGGTATAAAACATGCTGGTTGTATTTAAGCATTCTACCTTTTATCAATGTCTCCAGTGGGCTTGAAAAGAATTACTTTCTTTTGCAGTTTTCTAGAACTCTCTGTAGGTTCATTTTACAGAGACTCTGTTGAACAAACCTGTTCCATATCCACCTCCAACATCAAGCTGGTATTTTTAAAGAAAATATCCTTTTTATCATAAAAATTTTACCCGTGATATAGGAAGCACCTGATAAATGTTGGTTGGTTTACACCAAGTGAAACTGGTATTATATGTAATAATGCATGTCAACATATTTATTCTATCTTTGATAATCAGTTTGATTTGCTTCTTGCTTTTAGAGGGAGGAGGTAATGAGTGGATTCCCCTCGAGCTCCGCCGGCATTCAGTCTCCAACACACGCCTATCAGGCACCTGCTAGGCCTCGGGGTTGCAGCAGTGAGAACATAATAAAGGTCCCTGCGCTGAAGGAGCTTATCCTCTAGTGGAAAGGGGCAGGGGGCAGCCACTGCCACAAACAAATAAGTACTGGGGTGTGTGATCCAGAGAGGCAGAGAACTCAAGTGTCGAGAGGCTCCGTTGAGGGGATGCTTGAACAGAGGTGTAAAGGAGGTGAGGGGTGAGCTGTGTGGCTCTCGGAGGGAACATCATCCAGGAGAAGGGAAGGGAAGGCCTGAGGCCCTGGGGTCACAGTGGGCTGTGGGTATCTGACGTGCACCTTCAGGCCAGGGCCGCTGGAGCAGAGCGAGGGGGGCAGGTGCCTGGGGCCACCAGAAGTCACACTGTGGAGCTGTGAGGCTCAGGAAGACTTGGGGTTCATCTGAGGGTAACAGAAGCCACTCGATGGCTTGGGGAAGGAGCACAGCAGCACCTGACTTGGGTGTGGAAAGGCTGACAGCGCTTGGCGATGGACCCCCACAGGGGGAGGGTGAAGCAGGCAGGCAGCTGGGGCCATAGCCATGTCCATATGAGCAACATGGCGGCTTGGACTGGCTGTTGTAGGCGGGTGGTGGGAAATGGCTGGACTGTGAGTGAATGTCTGGCATTTGAGCCAACAGTCACGTCAACGGGACGCGAAGGAGGACATGATTCACAGCATGTCTTCTTGTCCAGGCATTCCAGACAAGGGGACATGGCTTCTACTCTCCCACAAACGATTCCCAAGAACCTGAATGAGTCCATCTGCATCTTGGTCTCAGGGACTCTCTAGCAGTGACAAGGCCCTGGTCCTCAGGTAGCCCCTACCAATGCAGGGGGGACCTCCTCCATCAGAGCCACCTGCCTCAGGTCACCACGGTGGCACCCCAGGGCCTGTGGACAGGGCTTCCTGGCCCTGCTGCCTGACCCCTGCCCACCGTGTGCACAAGACCCAGAACTATCCTCCTGGACCTCAAAATGTTCTTTGGTTGACGTCCTCTTTTTTCCTTCAATACACTGACATTTAAAAGAAACTATACAGAACCACCATAAAGGGAAACTAGTTTAAATGAGTACAGGGAGAAAGTAATTTTAAAAAGGATTGATCCAGAAGGAGGTCCCGGAATCCCAACGTGTTCAGTGGACCTCCTCTGTCCCCTGGGTTATGTTTCCTTGTGACCAGCATCCCACTTTATTCACTAGTAATCTGAGGCCCAGAGAGGTCAAGGGATGTGCCAACATTCACAGAGCAACTTTGTACCAACTCCCCAGGGTCTCTGCCAGGGAGCCTGTATTTTGATCTTTATAACCTACTTTATAACAGAGGTCAGCCGAGCGCTGCTGAGGCACCAAGTCAGCCCAACACTGAGCTCACCAATAAAGTTTTATCGGCACACATCCACGCTCACTGTGGCAGCCTCTGCTGTGTAATGGCAGAATCGAGGTGATGCTGCAGAGACCGCGTGGCCCTTGCAGCTGGAATAGTGATGATCTGGCCCATTTCAGGAAAAGTTTGTTCACCCTGTCCTTGGGGAGAAAAAAAAAAAAAAAGAAGTACATCAAGTGATCCAGTTATAGCTCATGGACACAGCCTCTCCTTCCCATGACAGCCACAAAATGTCAGTTAAAGGAAAATGAATAATCTTCAATGAATGATTTTTAAGTCAGAAACTTTAGAAAAATGGGCCACATCAGAAACCTCACTTACGTGACTGAAGCTTATCCGTGGCTCCTTGTTCAAAGCAGGAACTGTTCTAATGGCTTCCTCTTTGCAGCTGGCACTGAAGGCAAATTTGTTCACTCATATTTAACACTTATTTATTGAATGTCTACACCAGACTAAGCCAGTACCTGTGAGAGCAGCAGCATATCCCAGGCAGAGCAAAATCCAACATTTTCTTCCAAAACAGGGCTCAGACCCTGGGGATAGAGACAGTCCTTAGTCCAATGGCAAAAATATAACTGGTCAGGGAGGTTGGTGGAGGCTTTCCTAGGAACGTGATACTTAAGAACTGAAGGGTTCATGTTTGAAGAGGAGAGGGAAGTCCACAGCACAAGCAGAGGGATCCACATATGCAAAGGCCCTGTGGTAGGAGGGAGCATGGCAGGAATTTACAGCAGGACCATGTAGGTCTGAAGAGCAGTGAGCAGGAGGAGCATGTGAGGAGGAGACTGGAAAGGCCCTGGGCTTCGAAGTCTGAGTTATGGAGTTATTCTCCATCCTCAAAAAAACAAGCAGCATTGGGGTTGGGGGTATAGCTCAGTTGGTGCTTGCCTTGCATACACTAAGCCCTGGGTTCAATCCCCAGTACGAAGGAAGGAAGGAAGGAAGAAGGAAGGAAGGAAGGAGAGAGAGAGAGAGAGATAAAGAAAGAGAGAAAGAAAGAAAGGAAGGAAGGAAGGAAGGAAGGAAGGAAGGAAGGAAGGAAGGAAGGAAGAAAGAAAGAAAGAAAGAAAGAAAGAAAGAAAGAAAGAAAGAAAGAAAGAAAGAAAGGGAAGAAAGGAAAGAAAGAAAGAAAGAAAGAAAGAAAGAAAGAAAGAAAGAAAGAAAGAAAGAAAGAAAGAAAGAAAGAAAGAAAGAAAGAAAGAAAGAGAAAAGCAAGCAGACTGGCGGGTTTAAGAGGACAGCATCTTCTTGTGTGAGCTTCCACCTCCACAGGTTCCAGAGTCAGCATAAAATCCCTTCCAGCTGGGCTAGGTCCAATCATCGGTCACTTAAAATATTCTGCTCAATGCCCTGTCACCACCTCTGCTTTCAAATCCCAGTGTTCCGGGTGTCGTAGAGCACACCCAAGCACAACTAGAAGCAACTTCTCAGTTTCCTGTTATAAACCACAGGTTGCCAGCTACATCGCTGCACGGGCCCGTCTTGTTTAACTTCACCCGTCCTCCATCCATTCCCTACCCTTCATCTCTTTCTAAGGTGCTAACAGGCCAGATGAAAATGTCCACTAATATAAAAGGAGATCAGGGGTAGAACCTAGCAGCAAAACCATGAGAGGTGGGTAAATGCAGCTGGGTTGGTGATGGAGAAGGGAAAGACAGAGCCAAGGGTTATTTTCAAGAAAATTCCTGCTTGAGGCCATTAGATGGGACTGGCTGCAAGCAACAGAAACCAGCTCTGGTTATTTCCGGCAAAGGAAAAACGTTGTGGAAGGCTTTCTGTGAAATGGTATTTGACTAGAGAGCTCGATATGGGAAAGTTCAGAGCCAAATAAACGAGGAACAGGTGTTCTAGGCAGAGAGGTACCAAGGGAAAAGGCCCTAAGGCCAGTATCAGGGCAGGGATGGAGGAGGGACCAGTGGGCTGCAGTGGGGGTGCAGGGGGGAGAGAACCAGGAACTGACCAAATAGGGTTTCATGGCTCATGCTAACTTTGGATTTCTCTCTTTATAATGGAAGCATTAAGTGATATTTTACAGTGGAGAAAGATGATATTTCACTAAGCAAGTACTATATCTCTGGTGCTTTGTATTTACCTTGTATTCATTTCTTTTTAATGGTCATCGTAACCAATAAATGGGTATAATTATTATCCCCGCTCAGGTAAGCAGACTTGAGACAGTGAGGTGAGATGACCCGTGTAGATCACACAGTGAATACGTGGCAAAACCAGGTCTTGGTCCTTGTCATCTGCCTTCAAATCCTGGCTCAAAATATAGGCTTAGTAAACATTCTATTATTTTTTTTTTGCTATTGTTTATTATACTTATTGTTGTAACACTTCCAAGAGCATTGGATCGATCGCATTCTTCTCTTCTACTCAATTTTATAAATAAAAGAGGTTCGACTCAAGATGGCAACTGTGGGATAAATCCATAAACCTGTGGCCCTCTCTGCAGAACTACGGGAACAGGCAGCTCAGGAGAATTTGGAGGCAGCAGAGGGAGGACTGTCTGCAACCATATTTTGGGTTCAGCCATCTCATTTGTGAGAATCAGGAATGTTCTTTGGATACAGGATCAAAGACAAGCTTATTCCCCTCTGGGCTGAGCCCTGACCCACAGTCTCCTCTTTTTTTTAATCTTTCCTGGTAACTCTGGTTCCTCTGATGGTCAAGAAATGACATCAGCCGCTGGGGGGATCGGTCGATGGGATCAGGTTTCAGCCACTGAAAAATTACATCAAGTGCGGAGCCTGAGCTGCTCTCCGCTGCCGTCTGTGTCCTCCTGGGCCTTGCCTGCAGGGCCATCGATCCCTGCTCCCTTGCCTAGTAGACCTTCAAATACAGGCTTCTCTGGAAGCCCATCAGGAGAGTACACGGGGAGGGTCTTGCTCCAAGAAGGAGGGGGAGCCCACCAGGAAGAGGTGTAGCAAGCCAACCAGACGACCTAGAACCTTCTAACTGTTCCCTGCAGGGCATTGTCCAACTGCTTCCCTAAAAAAAAAAAAAAGGAAAATAAGAGAATTGATCTCAGAGTTGAAAGTGTAGTTAAAAGGGCCTTCCTCAGTAATGAGCAGAGAAGAGCACCTTTTTATTTTTAACAAAGTTTTAAATTTTAAATATCATTTATTGAGCTTTACCAGGTGTTGTTTGTAAAGTAGCTCATTATTAGAAAAATAATACAGGGCGATGATTATTCGACAGGCCACTGTCTGGAGGAAGATCCACCCTATCTTCTATCTGCCTCTCTCCCTCTTTTAAATCTAGAACCTAGTCTTTTTTTTTATGGCTTCAAATGGTGTGACTGTCGGGTGTACCGTGTTTGTGATAAGTAGCCTGTGGGTGGCCGCAGTGACCCTGCCTCCCGGGAGCCCTGTCCTTTTGACTTGAGAGTGGATGGATGTCCTGAATTTCCTCCAAGAAGAAGAACGTAACAGGTGTGTTGGGGCGTCACCGTCTGTGGGGTTCTCAGGCTGGGTTTCCATCTTGAATGTGCACTGGCTTCCTTCCCTGGAGCTGCTCCTCCTGGGGTCTGGGGACAGTCCCCAGGTTGTAAGCAGTCCCTACGGTTTGAGGAGCAACTGATAGCATGGCCCCAGAAATCATTTCTCCAAAATCACTCTTCCACGACCTCCATCTTCCCTTCTCCAACACCCCGACCTAGTGGTCTCCCAACCCATAACTCTGTTACAGAGGCTGGGCTGCGTGGGTGGACAGGAGGACAGGGGGACAGATAGATGGTTGGATAAAAGTAATACGATAGCCAACACGGGTAGCTACTGGGTGTCGCCCTTGGGGCCCAAAGATCACCTCTAACATTTCATTCTCATTTAATCTTCTCCAAAGCCCAAGAGGAAGTTGCCATGAACTTTTTGTGTCTGACAGATGAGGAAACTGAGCAAAAGCCGGGAAGTGGCACAGCCCTTATTTGAACCACTTCTGTGTGTTCAGGCCTTGTCCTGATCCTGTCTCCTACATCACACTCTGAAGGTGCAGAATGTCACACTGTGGTGGGGGTGGTGGTTAAAATTTTTTCCCCCTCAGTTACCTCCAGATGCTGGGGTGGGGAATGCAGGGGCTGACCGGTCTCTCTGTTTTCTCCAGAAGTGGCTCCCTCCCCCTGCCTCACCAGCCGACATCTGACGTGTCCGCGGTGTCCTCGTGTGGTTAACTGTTTGCCTGGGGCAGAAATATAAAGCTCCTGGCATGCAATTAAAACCGCGTCTTGCCCAATTGGGCAACTAATGAGATCAGCAAGAGTGGAAGCTGCCTAGTTAAGGCGTAGTTTGTATCTCAGATCCATTTCACGGGGCAAGTAAAATAGTGCCGGAGTGGAGTTGCCTGATGGTTCAATGTGAAACATGATTAGGTGTCCTCCAAGCCATGCCCGGCTGCCCAGGTGTGTGTACCCAGAGGCCCACACACACCTGGTCTGCAAACACGGGCTCAGACACCTGGACTCTGGGCTCCTTTCTGATTGGCCAGGTTGCCCTCCTATCATCTGTACCCTGTCCTAGAAACCGAGCTCCATCCTGGACTTGCTAGATACAGATGGTGGCATACGTTGAGTGGCCTTGTGTGCCTGCGATGATTCATCAGAAACTAATATGAGACTTTTTCCCAGAATGGGATGTAACAAAAAGAACAGAAGCCTCTGTCCTTTGTGGACATTTGCTGGGAGCTTGGGATTCCATGTCGTCAGCCCTTTTCCTGGTTTTCTTATTAAAAAGATTCCTTAGGGGGTGTTGGGACAGTCTCAACACACCTGCTCATGAGCTTAGTTCCTGTTTATTTTATTCAGCCAGTGTTCATTGGAAACGAGTCAGGTGGAAAGCCCTCCAGGTAGGGTGCTTCATCCACCGACTAAGATGAACCCCCTGCCTGCAGGTAGTTCACAGTCCAGGAGGGCTAAAGACGATACACAAGGAAGCAAATGTGTGAGTAAGATAATCTCCGGTGCTGATGAGTATTTCAAAGAAAATCAAACCTGTAATGAAGCGGGAATGACTAAGGAAGAAGGTACAGGGGTCACAGGAAGGCGACACAGAGCTGAGAGGGGATGCTGGGGGGGAGTCCATCATGCAGAGTCCAGAGGCAGCATTCCAAGCAGAGACACCAGCAAGTGCAAAGTTCCTGGGGTGAGAATGAGCTGGTCTTATTATCTCTAGAAAAGAACGATGGTGGCTGGAGCCCAAAGGGTACAGAATGAGGGAGGAAAGTGGGGACAGAGGTTGGCAGAGGAGAGTTTTTATTATATGTCAATGAACACATTTCACATTTCCTATGACTGGACCCTTCCTTGATTTATATACATTTATTTACATACATTTTCTCTTGTGATTCTCATGCCAACCACATGAGGCAGCCATTATTTTCACCCTACAGATGAGGAAACTGGCACTCGGGCAAGTCTTAAAATTTGCCTGAAATCACAGGTAGGAAGTGGAGGAACTAGGCTCCCCACCTGGGTGTGTCCGACCCCAAAGCTCACCAGAGGCCACCAGGTCACCTGCTCCTGAGGCTTTGAGGTAGACTGTGTTGAGTTGAAGAATGAAGAGTACCGTGTGTTCTTCAAGGTGTTTCTTCACGCCAGGCAAACAAACTGTTTGCCACGCGCTAACAGGGAACAGCAGCAGGCAGCTTGCCAGGCACGGGTACCACTATTTCTTCAACGGTGGGCTGTGCCTGCCTACTATCCTTTAGGACATGATGGGCATGTGACTGTCTAGAAGGCAGGAGAGCGTAGGACTCAAGAGGGAGCGTCCTCTGGGGAGGTTGGTGCAGACTCTCTCAATGGCGCTATGATACAATTGAACTGAATAATTCTCTGGTGAGGGGTCTATCCTGTTTTGTTTTGTTTTTTTTTAAGAGTGTTTAGGATCTAATCTTGGCTCCAGTAGTACCCCATCCCCAAGTGGGACAAAAATGTCTTGTGACAGATAAAAATGTCTTCAGACATTGCCAAATATCCCTGGCCTATTCCCCATACCAGTCTGGTTTATAAGAATAGAATTCATTCTTGGTTTAACACCAGAAGAGTTAAAATACACTCAAATACACCAATCCTGAAGCCAAAAATACCATCTATAGCTATTTAAAAATTCTGCCTTCAAAAAATTAATAGTGAACATTGGAAAGTTCGACTACAGAGTCCATGACATATTCTGAAAGATGTTTTAGTTTTTCTGTCTCCCTGGATTAGTTAGGATAATTAATGTTAGCTGCTCTAACAAACAACTCCATAAGCCTCAGTGGCCCAACATAGCACACATTTATGTTTCCTGCATACAAAGTCTGAAGCTGACCCCCTCCAAGTAGAGAATCTGATCCATCTCCATGGCTAGCTAGACCATCTGGAACACAGGACATCCAAAACCACTGAAGAAGGTGCACTTGAACCCTGGAAGTGAACCCTCACTTCTGCCTCCATCCCGTGGGTCCTATACTGAGAAATAACAGCCTGCTGTAGGAAGAGGAGAAGAAAACAGGATTTGGGGAACACCTAGCGTCTTGTGTCATTGTCTTAGATATCAGATTTTTGACTTGATTGAATAGTGGTCAAAATCTCACTCCTTTGTCATTTCTCATGGTCTCAAGCACAAATGAGCCGTATTTATTAGAACAGTCCTCCCCAAGTGTGCCTAGCGTCAGAGTGGCAGAGCCCACTCCCCATCCCTCCATTCTGAGTGCAGAGGTTCGTGGATCTACTTGAAGCTTCTGTCGTTCTTTGCTGCCCCGGGTGGATAGGCATCTAGGGCTCACTGGTCTTACGTCTTCATTCATGTTCCCCTCCATTACAGCAAGAAATTAAGTGCTGGTTGTCACATTTCTGGGATTTCTTAAAACAAAAGCCGTGTAGTGGTCAGCTCATGGTAGCTCCTCCTCCAACTTGGGAAACCCTGCAGCCAAACTGTGCTGGCCCTGGCTCCTTGACATCACTGCCACGCTCCCTGTCCCCAGGCTGCTTGACCAGTGCTCCAGGGGACACGGTGATCTCCTAGGAAGTGCAAACCTATTGCTCTTAATCCTCTGACCCAAACCACTGCTGGCCTCCCATTGTCCCAGGACCGAGTCCCAGTGTTCCACCCTCTACCTGGAGTCCTGCTTCCAGCCCTTTTCAATACATCTCTGAGCCTACTGTGGTCTCTGGCATATAAGGGCCCTTCCAAAGCTCTGCTGAGGGGATGAGTTTGCATGTGTGTAACTACAAATCAAAGGAATCAGCTCCAATT
Organism: Urocitellus parryii; assembly: GCF_045843805.1. Lineage (NCBI taxonomy): Eukaryota > Metazoa > Chordata > Mammalia > Rodentia > Sciuridae > Urocitellus > Urocitellus parryii. The sequence goes on along the minus strand of NC_135536.1, from coordinate 190,267,691 downwards.
TCTCTTCCCCTTTGAAAACAGAAATCAGCTTATATGAGTTCTTCACAGTGTTAAGAACTCAAAGTCTTAAGGAGAATTTTCTGTTTCCACAGGAACTTACATATCACTTAATAAATTTTGCACAGGTGTATGCCTACCTATGTGTCTGTATAGGCATTGTATGTTACAAATACATTGTAGCCAGGTGCAGTGGCCCACCTATTGTGCATGCTTGTAATCTCGGCCACTCAGGAGGCTAAGATAGGAGGATCATGAGTTTGAGGCAGCCTCAGTAACTGCCTCAGTAACTGCGAGGCGCTAAGTAACAGATGGAGACCCTGTCTCAAATATAAAATAAAAAGGGCTGGGGATGTGGCTCAATAATTAAGCACCCCTGGGTTCAATCCCCAGTATCAATCAATCAATCAATCAATAGTACTTGGTACTCATAAAGGTATTTATATGAAGTTTATATCCACCATGTGGAATATATAATTACATATGCACAAACATACTCTAATGTATGTACGTGTAGGAGCACATACTTACATAGGTAGGACCCCCTTTTATTCGTCTTTGCTCCATCATGAATGGCAAGAACGCTTGACTCTCATTATTATTTGTAGAACAGACATGAAAACTGAGCCCAGCAGAGGGAAGCTGATCTGAGCAGAGCTGCTCAGCTAGAAGTCCAAGAGCCAAAATTTGAATGGACTTCAATCTGGCCCCAAACTAGACCTTTGTCTTTCTATCACACTTGATTTCTGGAGTTGCGCGGCTTCTGGTTCATGCTGACATGGATGCTGTCAACAGAGTCGCTCTCAAAAACAATCCAATGAAATTGACATCTGGGCTCAAAGGCAGAAGATGGCAGCCGACAGAATTTTGAACATCTCCTCTTAGGACCATAGTTTCCCATTTCCTAACAAGTACCTCCCAACAGTTGAGCCCTCTTTGCTAGAAGTTTGGCCTTTCTCCTCCCTCTAGTTGTGGCTATCAGAAAACATCTCTAAGCCAGGCAAGGTGGCCCCGGTCTGCAATTTCAGCGACTCAGGAGCCTGGGGCAGCAGGAACACCAGGCAACTTAGCCAGACTCTGTCTCAAAATCAAAAGAAAAACAATTTTAAAGGGGTGGGGTGTAGTTCAGGTGAGACAGCACCCCTGTGTTTAATTCCCAGCACGCACTCTCTCCTCCCCAAAAAGAAAAAGAAAGGAGAATGGAAGAAAAAGAAAGAAAATGTCTCCAGATATTGCCGAATGCACCCCAGTAGAGAACACTGATATACTGGTGTGAAAATGGTTTCTCATTTAATAATGTTGAGCTTAATGTTACTAAAATAGGAGACCTTTATACAGTCAGAGTGCACTGATTTGGCTTTCTGAAGTGGAGAATATTCGTGGTCAGAACATCAGGGTGGAGGGTTCGCTCAGCTCTCCCCATGCCAAACACAGTCTCCAGCCTTTCTTTTTTAAGCGCAAATCCCTACACTTTCCATGATGATCCGCTCAAGAGGAGGGAGAGACGGTAAAAAAAGGAAAGAAAAAGAAAATGCGCAGTTTCAAAATTACATAGCCTTACAGTCTGTCCAGTTAATAGAATTATGTGCCACAGCTTAAATTTAGACATTGGACTTCATCTCTTACTTAAATGTATCTGTGTGTTTTAATAGGAACATTCAGCTTTGCTTTTATTAATGCAAAAACATTAAGGCGCCAGTCCTCGATCCGAAAGCCTTAAAGGGCTGTTTCCAGCAGAACCTGTCATAAAATGTGCTCTCAAGCGTGTCCCCTTTAAGAGACTCCAGAATTAAATGTTCCCGTATGTGAATTTTATTTTGTACAGCACATTTGCTTTATGGCTACAATTAAGTTAGATGTGCCGATAACAATGTCTGTTTTCCATTTTAAATCGCACATTTCAGACAGTGTGCATTGTTTTATTATCTAATCCACATGCTTTTAATTGCAATTATGGTCCCTTATGAGTCCCCTGGGAGGGCATGATTGCAATTAAAAATGTAATTTAAATGTTAATTAATTACATTCATTTTCTAAACTGGGAAAATTTCATTTATTATTTTCATGTGTTGTGCACTTATCCTAAATGCATTACCTTCTAAATGTTTTTTTTTCCTAAATTAAGTGTTATGTTTATAAAACAGGATGTTTAATACCCTTTAAAATTTTTGTGAGGGTATTTGTACAAATTATTACTTTAAATTAATTGATTCTGAGCTATGTGCATGAGCTATATGTTCTGTGTATAATAAAAATAATATTGTTGATTTTTCTCAAACTAAAACATGGCACCAAAATGTATGTTTTCCTCATTTATTCTCTGACTTTGATACGAAGAGGAAAGTCTGTGTTTGTTTTATTACTATCATTATTGTTTTTAAAAAAAAAAAAACACTGAGAGAAAGGTATTGTTACTACCAATGATACAGATCATTAATATGAAAAGGATACCCCCCCCAGATGAAAATTACAATGTAAGGAAGAAATTTAGAATTAGATTTATAAGTCATCCTTCCTCATTTGAATAAATAAAGAATAAAAAAGAACTACAAAGACATGAAGGCTTGAAAATCATTAACTTTCTAGAAAAAAAAATGTTTTCTATGTCTCAGCTTATCCAGCCAGGTCTATCATTTTATTCTATCTCCCCCTGCCTAGAATAAGAAGGTCATCTTAGAAATGAAGAATTACAAGGAAACACCTCTCTACTTTAAACTCTGAACCAGAACAATTTTGGTTAGTTTTAGTGAATTAAAGTCCCGAGAGGACCAGGCAGAATTTTAATGGCACCCATCCCCACCAATTCAATTCCAATTATATGCTACATGTGATCAACTAATAAAACATTTTTGAGAATTCTTTTCCTTGTTGGTTTCCTTTGCAATTGGCCAAATCTTTCTTCAGCTCATTTATTTTAAAAATGTGTGTTATGTCTGAACTCGGGTGATTGTTTTGTCTTGTTTTTTCAGATTTGAAATACTTAAAGGGAATCTAGGAACATTCTCATGAGTTAACATTTTTTATCTGGTACCCACTAAACACAGGCTGCTCTGTGGATAGACGAAGAAGAAATAGAAAAGAAAAAGTGCCCTCTCTAGCTAGCTCAGCAAATATTTATGGAGTCTCTACTCTGGGGTCTGAGTTTGTATCGTTTGTAAAATTTACCATATGCCTCCTCTGGGCCGGATGACGTTGTTCAAGCCTCAAAACCATCCTGTGGGAAGAACACCATCATTATCATTATTTCTTTAATATTTATTTTTTGTAGTTGTAGTTGGATACAATAACTTTATTTATTTATTTATTTATTTATTTATTTATTTGTGGTGCTGAGGATTGAACCCTGGGGGCCTTGCACATGCGAGGCAAGCTCTCTACCGCTGAGCCATAACCCCAGCCCCAGCCATCATTATTTAACAGAGGGGAAACTGAGCCCCACAGCCTTCCCCACGGCCTTCCCATGACTTGCTGAAATTGCCCGCTGTAGAGGCAGATCCAGCATCTGCGGCCTGGAGGGCTGACCCTGGACACTTCATGCTATTCCATGCCCTTACCCAGAGCACAGCTGAGGAAGTGGGAGGTGCCAGGGTGGACCCCACCACAGCGAGAGAAGAGCAGCGGGAGTCAGGCTTGAAAGTCCAGCTCCCTTAGCATCTGCACAAACTTAGACAAATCCCCTTTCCTGCAAGCCTGCAGCCTTCCCGATATACCAAAGTAATGACAGCCCCTGCCTCCTGAGGGTCTCCTGAAGGTGCGATGATGCTCAAAAAGCAGTGCTCACCCTGCACGTGGAGATACGAACTGTGGCTGCAACTACGGCCATGCACGGCCTGCAGGGAATTCGTGGTCCGGTTGCAATCAGGAGTGACTGATGAAAGGCCCAAGTCAGGGGCATTCACAAAATAAAGTGGAATTAAGTCAGACCACCTAGGTGTCCATCAGTAGAGGACTGGTCAAATAGATTATGGCGTACCCACAATGGAGAATGCTAAGTCAATTTAAAATAATAATAAAGTGTATGCCCATGGATTAGGCATCTAGGTAGATGGTTATGGGCCAGAAGAGTGGGTGCTGAAACTCGGGCTCCCGTTCATCTGCTTGCCAGCCGCTGGAGGTCTCTCCATGGAGCTCTGTGGCTCTCCGCAGTAGCTTTGGCTAGGCCTGGAGGGAAAGCAAGAAGACAGATGGCTGGGGACCCTGGGCCATCCTTCCTAAGGTTCTGAATGGGAAATGCTCTTTGCACATTGTTTTGGGTTTTTTCTTTATTTTACAAATGTCCTTCCTCACAAGCGTCTATCCTGACCTTAGAATGCAGAGCAGTGAGACTGCCTGGTGGGGGCTTCTTGGCCAGGGAAGAACTGTCTGGGCTTCTGCTCTTCTGCCTTGGCCCTCAGCAGCCAGGAGCAAATGGGGCCTGGGGAAGGTGTCCTCTGTGGGCAGTTGGCATTGCTTTCAGAGCTGCTCTCATTGCTATCTGGTGCGGTTCTCACAAAGCCTCTGAGAGAAGGCAGAGCAGCCTTCTCATCCCTGGTTGGCCTTGAGCAGTTGAGGCACTGGGAGGAGTGGGGTGGGTGCCGTTGCAGGCCACAGTGAATCCGGGGTCAATGCTGGAAGGACAGATTCCATTGGCTTGCTTGGTTTCCTTAAATTCAGGTGGGTGGCATCCTGACCAGGGGACTTGGTTGGGGGGTGTCAGGCAGTTGATCCCCACCTTCTTTAGTATCTGCCTGCAGCTGATTTTATTGAGCATGTGTTATGTGCCACCACTTGTTGGGCTGAGGGGCACTGCAGCAAATAGGACTGAGCTTTATTTTTATGGAGATCATTTCTGGGAGAGTAAAACATGAAAAAAAATTAAACAAGATAACTTCAAATAACCACAAGTGCTATGAAGAACACACACACACACACACACACACACGTCCTTTTAATCTGGAGAGGTAACATTCACTAACAGGGTTAAATTCCTTCCTTACCCTTCATTCCCTGGTTATTTGACAACAGATGGGGGATCTGCTCTTTAGGTATAAGGCCATCGTCAGGCTTTTCTGCCTCAGTCTTGTTCCCAACTTGCCTGCAATTTTCTCTTCCTTTTCCCCTCTCCTATCTTTAGCTCCTCCCTAAAAATCCTCAAAGAACACCTCCTTGATGGTACAGTTCCTGTCTTCACCTTGATAAGCCACCAGACGCCTCTAGCCAGCAGGTGTCAGAGGGCCAGCCCTTGTGTCCTTGGGGCTCCTTCACCCCGCTCCCCAGCGCAGGAGCCGGCAGGCAGCTTCTCCAAGCCCTCTTAATTGGAGGTTGCTAGGGAGCACTGTTATAATGAAAACCCAAGTGAGGCTTGATGGAGAACTCCTTCCAAGCAGCGTCTTTCAGACAGCGTGGGTTACACCACCAGGACAAAACTCCCTAATTATCTCACAGTACGTAAGTCAGGGGTAACGGAATATTCACGACTTCATCAACATTGTTATCTCGATGCTGCATTTTTAGTGAAGAGGGTGTTTGTGAGTTTTCTTAGGCTGCCCGCCTTCCACCGGGAAAGGTCCACTTGAGCCAGCTCTAGGGACAAGCTTGTTCTTCACCAGCCTGACTGCAGGGCCCAGGGTAGCTTCAGACGGTGATGGCTTCATTGAGGAATTAGAGTTAGTACAAACTGTTGAGGATTTCAAGAGCATTTCAAATTTTGATATGCAAATGAGTCACCTGGGGATGTCATTAAAATGCAGAGCCTGATTCAGCAAGTCTGGGGTGCCCTGAGATTCTTCACCTTCAAGGAGCTCCTGGTGGTCTTTGGACTGCACTTTGAAAAGCCCAGCTTTGGACTTGAGGTTTAATTTCAGCTCGGTCTCTCAGGACTGCATGGTGACTTCTGTCCCGTGTCCTTCATTTAAAAAAAAAAAATTAAAAATCGTGTCTTATGACTATCTTGAGTTAAAGGCAAATAAGTACCCTACATGTAAGCAGTTTCTTCAACCTTCAACTTTCTTATTTTTTCTTGTGATTTTAAAAGAAATGAAAATCTGCGTAGAGGCCCTTGAGTGACACGCTCCTGGGCGCTGTCCTGCAGTGTTCAGGACCGAGGAGGCTCTGTGCTTGTCTCCTACTGATTTGTCCCTGAGACTCTACCTCCTCATCTGTAAAGTGGGGATCCCAGTGTCTGTCCCAGGGTTTGTGTCTCGGCACGTGCCTGGTGGGTAGTCAGGGCTCTGGATGTGTCCGCTTTGCTTCCTGAAGTCCCCTGACTCCCGACAGCTGTCATTGTCATGACCTCTTCCCAGTCAGATTCCACGTACATTACTGCTCTCTGGAAGCTCTGCTTGATGTGTCCTCCTGGTTACATGACCTGGATAATTTCCATAAATTAACCTCCTTTACCTTCCATTTCCATGCCACCCGCTGTTCCCCGCATAGAAGGGCCCCATCACATGTCGGGTGAGGCGTCACCGACGCCACGCCAGCGTCTGCGGTGACACTGAAAACCTCCCAGGATGCTCATGCATTTGTGTGCGGCTCTCACTCATCACTTCAATAGGAAGGCGACCCGCCCCTGGCGGGGCTGGCGGCAGCTGTGGGTTTCTGCCTGTCACGCCGAGACGTGGGGGGACCCGGGGGCTCATGCAGAGGCATTACCATCCTCGAGCTTGTGTTCTCTGGTTCCCGACCCCTCTCATTTTCAGTTTCTTCGATTCTAAGGCGCACCCCAGACCTCGCAGGAGCTGTGCTCCTGGGGGTGGGAGGGCAGTGAGAGGCGGGGGAGGAACCCCGGCGTATTAAATGGACACGCAAATTGCAAAGCGCCCCCCCCCCCATTTCAACGAATGGTAAAATAAGGTGGTTTCAGAGTGAAGGGATGCCATCATGTTTTGTGAGGTCTGATAAGATCCCACAGGCCCGTTAGGGAAATAGCCATCACAGGGTATGATCCTCGTGTCGTAAGGAGATAAAGCAAAATGGCACTTGATTTTTCTGTGTTGTGTTTTGGGATACGTCTAATAGTCGCAGTCCACGGGTTGATGCAGAATTTGCTACCGATTCGTATTTTCAAGGTATACCCGTTTTTAAAATAATGTCCTCCCACAGAATTCCTATCACATGTATTCTTTGTACTAACAATTTAATATCAAAATTTTTCTTAGGCACTGGACATAGTAATTGAGAGCATCCATTCTCTAAAAACCTAAGTTGTCCCTTCGGTATGATTTTTTTTAAAAAGAGAAAAAAGACAGAACTGTGTCTCGTGGTCAGAGCGTGTTCTGTTGGGCTGGTCCTGAGGGGGGTCCTACTTCTCACCCTTTAAGCTCTTTCTGATCTCAACCTTCATTGGTGGAGCTGCTCACAAAAAAGACAAAACTGTCTCTTCCCTCGAAAGGGAGCTACGGAGCATCTTTACCTCCTTCATGTGTCCACGGAATTCTTCCAAATAGACTCACAGAGAGTCTCGTCCTGGTCTCCGTTGCCGACCTCCGTCATAAAATGGAGACGGGGTGGATCCAATGTCTGGATGGGAAGTGAGAGATGTTCGCAGGCCTCGCTCTCCGTCGCCATGACTAGCTTCATGTGCTTCATCCACCGTGCTCGCCCTGCCCGTGGCCGCTTGGCAGATTAGGGCCAAATGCTAGGATGCCAAGGATCCAGGCACGTCATAGGTGAGGCATCGGGGGCACTGGCCACCCTGGAAGCTCGGGTCCCATCTGAGCAGCTTTCCCTGTGATGGCTCAGAGTGGACACACTGGCCAGCCCCTGCCTGCGTGTGTCCTCTCCCTTGTCTACTTCCTCCCACGGTCTTCGTCCAAGCCTCCTTTCCTGTTGAAAACCCGCTCAACAGCACCCTGCATGAGTACCTGCAGGGCCCTCGGCACATGCACACATCACGTACGAATTTTAAGTTCAAACCTAAGCATACTAAGGGCTAGAGAAGATAAATGCCAGCTTTTTTTTTTTTTAATCGTCAAGGTAACGATAACAGATTCACTAGAATTTACATAGCACCAAAGTCGATTTACATGCTTATTTACTCTGTTGTTCTCCTTAAAAATAAAAAAAAGAAAGAAAGAAAGAAAGAAATGGAGTTACCCTAGCAACTGTAATATCACATGATATTCAGACTAACTGTAATAGAAGCACCTCCTGAAAGGAAACGACATACTTCCCAGATGCATCTTATAGATGCTTAAACTGCCATTTGAAGAATTTTGATCCATTTTAGAGATGACTGGGTGAAGTTCATGTGGCATTGAGCACTTTGCCCATTAATTATTTCACTGGCTTCAAAGACGCTATAATGAAAGGTAGAGCTTGGGAGAGAAAGAAAAGGCGTTGGACCTTCTGTGGAACCTGTTGATAGAACTGTACGCTGTATCACGGTAGCTCATCAGCAGAGTGAGCACATCACCAAAATCCACCTTTCAACACAGTTTCGTATGTGGGTAGAATTTAATACTTTATTCAAACTTGGTTCAAATACCTAGGAATGATGGCAGTTTCCCTGCGGGGAACATTGGCTTTGTCTAAACCAGAATACTCTGGGGGAATGACCCTAAAGGAGAACAAACTATCAAGAAATTTCAAAGTCTTGGTCACTGTCAACCAAACTGGGTTTCATTCCAGTTTTACAAATGAATTAAGTGTGGGGTAAAATACAGTTGTTTGCAGGGGTCACACCAGGGCCGCTGTTCCTGATTTTGGCTCAGTCCTTCCTGTTCAGGGCAAACAGGGGAGCAAAGGAGAACTCTGTTCTTCTAAAACCCCTGAGGGAAGGTCCACGTCCCCGTTCCCTCCCCCAGCACCCTGCTAAAGGAGTCTTATTGCTGGGGTAGACGCGTGACTTCTGGGTGTCAGGGCTAGGATCTTGCAGAACATAAATCAGATCCCGGCTCTCCTAGCAACCCCTGCAATGGCTGCCCATCACACCTGGCCAATCCCAGCTCTTCCTGCACAGCTGGCCCCTGCCGCCCCTCCTACCTTGTTTCCTGGTCCCTCCCCCACACAGCACACTCCAGCTCCGATCACCTTCCTAGGTTCAAAAGCTCTTTGGTCTCTATGCCAAAGTGTTGGTTTCTTATCTGTTTCCCTCAAAGACCAATAGATGCCCAGGGTACAGTCTGCATTGCTTTCTTCACGAAGGTGCCCCAGCTCCAAAGAACACCATCCTGCTGGGTACACATTTGCTCTGTCAACCAAAACCTACAAGAAAGTCTGAACGGATTCTGTTTCCAACAGAAATACATCGAAGCTCAGCACCTCTCCTGAAAACAAACACGTTGTTTGGAAAGGGAGTGCGTGTACAGGAGCAGTTCCAGACCAGGAGACTGGGACAGGTGGGCACGGAGGGCTAGTCATGTAGTCACTGATAGCTGTCCTCAGCCAGCCGGTGCCACTGACCAGGAAGATCAAAAATAACACAGCTTAGTGAAGAAAGCAGGTGAAGGGGTGGTGGCCACAACACCCTCGGCCACATTCTCTGACTTGGCACTTGGTGGTCTTGGGACGTTAGGTTTCAGTCTCATCGAGCACCTACTGTGTGCCCTCCCTTCCTTATTTCCCTTCTCCCCCTTCAGTGATTAGTAAGCCCCCACTACGTCCCCAGCATTGTCTTAGGAGTTCCGTTCATTGATTCATTCACTTATTCATTCACTTAACAATTATGGGAAAAATGCTCTGACCTGCGCTGGCATAGCGACAAGGAGTCAGGGCTTTCCCTCAGGAGCTCCCCATCTAAACTGACATTAAGTACATGTTTGCAAATAGTTAAACAAATACTTCATGGGATTCAATTGATTACCTTGATCATATACTTAATTTAATGATCACTAACAAAGAATTAAAATGTTGCATATTTTGCCAAAGTTCCTCTAACTTTTGGTCATCTGAGCCTCCCATTTTCCCTTTGATAAATATACCCAAAGTAAAAAGTGATCAACTACTTTGTTCCCAGAGTTTAAATGTGAGTATCTCTTCATTTCCCCCCTTCATTTCTCCTTCCCATCTCAAGAAGGCAAGAGCCTGTGCATGTTCAGTATGTCCGTACCCCAAATTTAGACACAGACCATTATCTAATGTGAGCTTGTATGGTTTTAATGATTGACCTGCCTAGATGGGAACTTTAGAAATTCTCTGATCAGAACAAGTGGGCTGCTGTCTCCCCTCTCCTTGAACTGGACTTAATAAGAGGCACTCAAGCAATGAGTTTCAAGCTCATTTTTCAAAGTTATCCAGAGAACAGTGTGTACTGAATTCCTAGTGGCTACAGAAAGTGGCCCTTCCCTGGCTCGGGGACAAAGGATCAACTAATCAGGGTCTCCTCCAGATGCACCCCTATCCACCCTGTGATAATGTATAAGAGTTCAAAGGAGAGCGTGGGAAGGTCCTCCTGATGTCATCTCCCTGGTGAACACTCAATTCTCCCCTGCACAGAGCCCTTTTGAAGTTGGAATTGATTGAAAGAGCACCAGGGTGTGGAGCCAAGGAATGTCCGTGGTGTGGCCTTGTCCTCTACATCTTTGAGCAAAAGTGATACACTTGAGTCCAGTTCCTGTTGGTCTGGCCCCGGCCCTGTGCCTGCAAGTTTGATAGTAACCCATTCACAGCAAAATTGGAAAACAACACGTAGTTTTGTCAAAGGAGGGTTTGCCCAGGGATTTGGGGTCTTGGAGAAAGTACTTTCTTCAAATTGTAGACAGTTCTGCTTGGTGGGATTCAAGGTCCCCAGCTGTGTGTGAGAAGACCGCTCATACCCAACCCCACACACACACCTGTGCATATAATCCATTTCCTTGCACAGTCGTCAAGGAGAAATGACTGTGTATGGGCCATCAGCAATCTCTTAGCAATGCTGAATAAGTCCTGCAGTTGATAGGTGACTGGGCCACCCAGAACCTGATCTCCTGACATTAAAACCTCGGTGGCTGCCTCCTGTCTTGAGGTAGTACAAAGTGTTGTCTACATTGGTATTTTCAGGAGCAGAGAGGGATGAGGAGTTGGGATAGGCCAGCCATCTGAGAGTAATGGGGATGTGACAGAAAGCACCTCTAGCAGCCTCATCCACCTCTCTGCTTTGGGGATAGATGTGGTTCTAACTCCCCCTTGGTCTTGAGTGTCTCCCTGAGAAAGATACAGGTGGTCCATGCTGGTGACACCACTGTCCCAGCACCATGGAAGCTGTGGGATCTCCCAGCCACACAGTCAGCTCCTTCTCATTCCTTCTCCTCCTGAGTGTTTTGCCTGTGTCTTGTCTTCTTTCTCCTTCTGGCCTCTTGTAGTACTGTGGCCTTACTTCACGGTATCATCAAACAAATCATCTTTCCATTTGTCCTCTCTTGGCATCACAACCCACTCCCCAGCACCAAGAGCTGCATCCCTTACAAAATTTGAAGTGATTTATGGATCAGATTTGGCCAGCAAGCCCTTACTGAGCATCTTCTGTGGCCAGTCTGGACTGTGGGGCCATGGTGGTGATGTGGACCAGAGTCCCCCAGAGTTCAGCCCAGATGAACAGATTTGACTTACTTGTTCTGAGTGTTAAGATGTCTGGGATTAATGGTTGTCAGGGGTCAACACTGAGCATTTTATTCTTCTTTTAAAATAGCGGTTTTATTAAAAAATGATAGGAGCAAAATATGTGAATATTGAAACTTTACAAAGTAGAGACAAGCAAAAATAAGAAAATTAAAGCATCTTATTTTCCAACACCATGAGATTACCACCATGAACACCCTTAGTGTGCATAAGTCCAGAACATTCTCTATGCACATAAGTTGATTAGGACATAACAAGATCATAATATTCGTGCTGTTATGTAACCTAATGTTTTCAGGCATCAACACCTGTTTTCCATTTCAACAATTTTTATCTTTTTAATAACCAGATCATATCTTTCCAGGAGCACTGGAAATGTTCTTTCCACCTTCAGTGGTCAAAGTACCACCAAATCCAGGACAACGTGTTGCACCCCATTGTTGGTCCCTAAATCTTCCTTCGTCTACCATGGTCTTTTCTTTAGGATCCAGAACTGGAGAAGAGACTGATCCCATTGTTCTGAAGAAGGTGTTCCTTTGGAATTGGCCTGAGAGCTTCTTATTGTCATTTAACTTGCTCCACCATCCTCTGTAGCAGGGATGCCTAAGTCTCACGGGTTCAAACTGCATTTTTTTTAAAACCAGAACACACACATCAAAGGCATTGGCTCTACTGCAATATATCTGAAAACACTTCACTTGTTTGTTCCAAATGGGTGGTGACCAAAATAGCCTCTGACCTAAGATGATGGCAGTTCGGTCTCTGCATGCACAATCCCTTCACCCCCTTGTGACTAGAAAGTGGTCTTTATGGCTCCGCTTTCCACTAAATGAATGTCGGTTACCCATCAACCACTTAGTTAATGGTCTTAACACTAATTAGTAACCCTTCCCTGAATCAGTAATTTAATTAAGGGGTTTTTAAATGATACTTTTCTACATCTATCATCAGAGTACAATGATTTTATTGACTCTTAACCTTTATTCCTTTCTCATTGCTCTCATAACTCAAAGTGCAGAATGGTCCAGGTTGAACACCACCATGAATTCCTGGACGTGGTGTGAAGGGCGCCATCTTGAGACCCAGCTTGTGGGTGGGCTTCTGATAGAATTTTCCTCAGCTCTGTGGGTCCTCCTCTACAACAGTGACCATCCTTCATTTGGCTTATCCCTATTGCTTGCTTTTATTCACCTCATTCATACTTCCTTTTGATTTAAGCTGGTAATGATCTGAAGTCAGCTTCTGATGCCTAACTGGAGTTTATTGGTGCTCTCCAGCTTCAGTGGTTGCTTGCAGCTGGCCACATAGGAATACAGACACCACGAAAACCTGAAAACACTACAATTTAGTACTTTTTTTTTCTTTTTTGAGGTCTATGTATTAAACATTTACCAGCATGCTATTGGCTTAAGCCACTGATATTCAAACCTGCTGAAAAGCCAGAATTGCCTGAAAACTTTCCCATAATACCAATTTCAAGCATACCAAATTAGAAACCCCGGCCTTGAAGCTCTGTAAGTCCCGGATTTGATAAGACTCTGCAGGTAACTGGGGGTTTGAAGCCAGGCAGTCATCTGTAAGCAGGAGGCTGCACACATGCCCAGACCCTGGGTTCCTCGGAGCGGCCAGGTTGGCATCTTCGCCCTGTGCTGTTTTGGAGGCAGCATGTCCAATCAAGGTGGCCAGTTATTAACACTGTGTCTCTTAACTGCTCACTGCCATTCACTACCCACCCTTTGTCTCTGCCCACCACCTGTACTGTGAGTCCTTTATCCCATTCCAAGTCGTCCTATGCCTGGTGTCACCTAATACACTCACAACGGGGAGGAAGCAGCGCTGCTCAGAAGCAGAGTCACCTCCTTGTGTTCACCTCTTTGCAACCTAAACACAGCCTGCCCCCTCTTGGGGCATGGTGGGGGCAGGGCCCCAGGGTTTTAGAAAAGCATGGGGGTCAGACCTAGAGAAAGCCCAAGGGCATCGTCTCCCCACTTGCCCCTTTGCCAATGCTCTTGGAGCCTGGGTGGTTCTGAGGGCCCTGCCTTTGCATGTGGGGAGCTAAAATGGGCTTCAGGCTGCCGAGAGAGCCACCTATCAGCCTCCTTGGCCTGCTCCTCTCTGAGTTCAATCTAGCACAGACACAGGACAAGGAGAATGGTCTGACACCCGCCACACGTCTGGGGGCTACGCAGCCCTGGTGACAATGTCATGCCCCGAGGAGCATCGGTGGCTTCTGGTTCCAACGCATCTGCAGTGGCCTTGTCGAGGCGCTGGAGACGGCTCTTCCTCCCGAGCGGGTATCGATTGTGTATAGGTTGGGCCCCCCAGAGCCATTTGTCATTTCTGATGGAATATCGTGTTAGCGTTTAACGCTGTAATGGGAGAGGTGTCTGCGCTCGGCGCGGCGTCGCCGCCTTGATGAATGGCGGGACCGGCTTTGTTTCCGCAGCAGTGAGCAGTTGGCCGGCTATCGGCTTTACCTTTTATCCAAGAATAACTGTGTGAGGAGTTCTGGAAGCGAGCAGGAGCCTTTTGTCAGATGTGGTTCGCGGCGAGCCGGGTGGTCCCGGCAGAACAGCTGCGGGGCTTTAGCACCCGACAGGACGTCCGCGGCCGGGATCCGAGACGGCGCAGGCTCGGGGCAGCTCGTGGTCGGGAAGTGCTCAGCGCTGTTTTTTTAAGGTGAGAGGACAGGAAATGCTGATGGAAAAGGGAAAAAAAAAAAAAAAAAAGAAGTGCTTTAGATAATCACTTGATTCAGACAGGCGTTTCTGGGAAAAAGAGAACAGTGGGGAAAGGATGGGACCGTCCCCAGGGAACGCAGGAAGCTGGTGGTGTGTGGCCCTCCGACGCGCATGCGCGTCCAGTGCCTGATGGTGGGGCTCACGTGGCTCCAGCCACCCTTAGGCCACCGCCTCCTGCAAACGTGCCTCTCCCCACGGATCATGAGAGCCCTGGAAAACGCCACAGGAAGCAGACGAGGGACTCCGTTCCTACCCCTGAAGGTGCTCCTGGGTGTGATTAGGACACTTGATGCATCAGAACAAGCGGTTTGTTAGGACAAAAGGCAGGAATTTTGTGCCCACAGCTCCCTTCTCAAAATCCAGGCGACCCCGCCTCTGCCTGCCACCTCCCTGGGGCGGAGGCCAGGCCGAAGCGCACTCTCACCCGCTCTAAAGCTGAACCCACTTTCACAGAAGCATCTCCACTCCTAGCCTGAGCCCAAGTCAACCTATTTTCACAAAGTTCACCAAGTTTTCAGTGTTGAGTATGAAAGTTACACTTGTCCAGAGATAAGAGGGGTTGCCAAGAGACCTTGTTTTCTAAAGTTTGCCCTTCACATGGACTTCCCCAGGATAGGGAAGCCTTGTGGAGTCCACACTTCGAAATAGCATCTTTTCTAATTAATGAAATAGCATCTTTTCTAATTAATGCCAGGCAATGGGGAGGGCTTGCAGAGTGAGCCAAGGCTAGAGATAGAGGAATGTCTGCAAGCATCCTCAGGATTTGATGCTAATACATCAATGGAGGAGCTGGGCACCGTGGTGCACACCTGTAATCATAGCAGCCAGGGAGGCTGAGGCAGGAGGATTGCAAGTTCAAAGACAGCCTCAGCAAAAGCGAGGCACCTAGCAACTCAGTGAGACCTTATCTCTAATTAAAATACAAAATAGGGCTGGGGATGTGGCTCAGTGGTTAAGTGCCCCTGAGTTCAATCCCCAATACCAAAAAATAATAAATAAATAAATAAAGGAATTAAGTGCAAATGGGTATATGATTAACAACAGGTGTCCAGCCTATCATAACACTAACATAGGAGCACATGTTAATAAGCATCCATAGTCTTATGAGGCAGCAGCTATATGAACTGGTTACTTACACTGATTAGCAAGGTCCCCACAAATATGTTAGTATTTTTAAACTGTATGCCTGCTGTATGACTGGCATTTCTGCACATTTGTGCATTTTATCATCATAATCTCTCCATAAGGAAATACAAAATTCCATTATCCCCGTTTTTTCAGATGAGAAAGACTAAGTTGGAAAGAGTTAACACTATTTCCTCAAAACCACAAGTTTTAGAAGTGGCAGATTCTCTTCTCAGGCCATTTATTCTTTAAATAGGTCATATAAGGGTTCACATGTCCTTTATTACACGTTTGGAATTATGACAAGGTATATAAACATAAAGATAAAATCACCCTTCCTTTATCATTAGCCTAAAATTAGTCTACAATCTGAGATCAGCATAATTCTAATATATGTGTATATATATGTATATATAGATATATATGTTCTCATCCTTTGTCACAAGATTCCCTGATCAAAGACATTTAGACTTCAGAAGTCTTTTTTTCACAAAACCAGAAAACCCAAATGACTGTGAGAATCAGATGGGTAATATGAATCAAACACAGATGGGCAACAGGGAGTGGTGTGGATTGCAGGTAGATTGCAGGGCACAGGTTAGAACCGAGAGGCTAGATGCTGCTCAGCACCAGCTCACTGGTCACACAGGAGTGTGCATGCAGTATCACCAGGTCATTTGAGCTTTCCTTTTGTTTGGCTTATTTTTTCAGAGAAAACATTCTGTAAAATCTTTCATGATAATAGTATGCCTTGTAGGGTGTTATAAGAATTCACTATGTTCTACTGATGAAGTGCTCAGAGCAAATACGTACCCTGTGTTTGGAGCAATGCCTGGCCCCGTGGGAAGCCCCTGTTCACTTCAGAGGCTATCACCACTACCACCATCACCTCCCACATTTAGAAGACGATTTCTACGCGGGAGGTGTTTTTGAGCTGCATTCTCAGTGTGCAACCTGCAACACGTGCTTAGGAAGTATTTATAGAGTAAGTGCAGGGTAGATGGAAACTTTGAAAAGTATGACAGGAAGCACCTATCACTGCATGGTTGATTCTCAAATGTCTCTCTTTGTGCCCATCTCTCTCTGTATGTCTGCATAGGTATGTGCCCCCTCCATCAGATCCAGGGTGAGGACAGATTACCAGGAAGGCTGGTACAACAGCTAAGCAGGTTGCTCAACCAGCGCACATTTGAATAATAACACCCCACTTGAATGGCTCCGCCCCCCCCCATCAATAGCTCACACCAACGGGGTTCAAAGGCAGGAAGTGGCAGCGAGGCAGGGGGACCACTCCGGTTCTCCTAATGATGCCAGTTGATGGGGCCTCTTGCTCCTGGGCAGCATGGAGAAGGGAGAAGAAAGCCCCAATAGGTGTGCAGAGGTGCCATTTTCAACAAAGAAATCCTGCCATTCCAAACTGTCGAGACCTTTAAAAATAAAAGATGTGCTGTATTTCCAGCACTGTTCAGTATTCATGAGGCCTCGCAGCTTGTTGTAAGGCAAGATGAAAACAATACTCAGTAGATTTTCATAAGTGACATGTAACTGTAAGATTGATAGATGATGCGGATTTAATGTATGTGAAGTTCAAAACCAACATGAAAGCTTCAAGGTAGCCGAACACTGGATTCCAAACCCACAATTCTTCCAGAGATGAACCCAGATTCTCCCCAGTTATGTGGCATCTGTGAAACAAAAAGTGGGCATCTCCCTGGCAAGGAAGCAGTTTCTCCTGAGCCTCCCGGGACAGTGCTGGGACGTTCTCATTGCTGTTTCCTTGCTATTTCTCTCCCTTCGAGTTAATGAGATGAATCATGAATGGTTAAATATCCCTACTTACTTCTGCTAACCTAGCTGGTTTGTTGGTGTGATCTGACCAAGGAATATATGGTCAGCCATCCTGGTGGCTCAGGGGACACAGATTAGGTGCATCAAAAGAGTCCCCTAAAATATCCTTGCTTTACTATCCACAGCTTGTTGGCCATTCCGGGTTTGTTTTTTATTATATGCACACACAAACAGACACATCAATGACAAGTTTGTAGACATAATTTTGTCATTGTAAATCCTATATAAGCTACTATGAATTGCTTTGTATGTGTAATGTGTGTTAGTTGTGCAATTAATCAGTTATGTATATTACCCGCAATTCCACAATTCACAGCAAATACAGGGCTTTCCGGGTTTTCATGGTCAGTCTCAACTGAGCAACATCTGCTTTCATTCCGTTCCCAAGAATGTCCATGAGTGGCGGGCCATGAAGAGAGGCCACACATCTTTATTTTGAACCCTTTCCTTCCGTCTTCTTATTTGCTGCCTGACACTGACAGGATATGAGGTCCTGTCAAGTACTGACCAGAAAGTGCCGCAGGAGGTCTGATGTGGGCACACGTTGAAAATAAATACACGCACACACACCAGCAGGCACGCACGCACACACCCGGGGGCTCGTGGCTGAGCTGATGAGTTTTCCGTTTTTCTTTTTACTTTCCATATTGTTGTTAGTGCATTCTCGTTGTAGATAATGGGATTTACGGTTACCTATTCATACAGTCCCATGATATAAAAATGGTGTTAATTTGGCCAGCAGCATTTCCCAGGATCCCTTTTTTCTTTTCATTTGTTCTTTCTTTTCCCTTTTGTGAGGGAGGAGTCTTGGGGTTTTTTTATTTTTATATTTGGTTCCAGCCTGAAAAACTCAAATGGATAGGGTTAGAAATTTTTTTTTTATTTTGTGCCATTCTCAAAATCAAAATATCACAACAGCAGCCAGCACTTAAAATAATTTATATCCAAAGCATACCTTCGAGGAGATACTATGATTAACCTAATTTTATGAATGGGGAAACTGAGGCTCAGAGTGGTTCATCAATTCACACAAAGTGACATAGCCAATAAGTGGTGAGAAGCTGTTCTTCCCAGTACCTGCTAGAGAAGAGTCAGCAAGATGCAAGTGTCAGAGCAATGTTATGGACAATTTCACCATCGATGTTCTTCTGGTTAGAAGGCTGTTTGGGCATCTCAGACAAGGAGGCTTCCAAAGGACAGGGATGTCTTTTTGTACAGATGTTGTCAGTTCCTAGCACAGGGCCTGGTGCAGAGCAAGTACTTGGCAAAAGTAGAATAGGGGAGAAAGGGTAGGAGGCGAGTTCCTGGTGGGTGTTGGGAGCTGGGATATGAACGCAGTCTTTCTGATTTTAGTGTGAGCGTGAGAACCAGGACGAGATGAACACACGGGGGCAACCTGATCGTGGAGTGGCTGCCAAAGTCGGGGCCAGGACCGAATGTAGTGGCCAGGATAGAGGGGCTCTCCCAGGCACGTGTCCTGATGGAAGATGAGGGCAGAAGAGTGCATCCTGAGGAAAGCTGGACCTTCCTGCCCTGCCTGAGCTCTGGCCTCCTGCTGGCCACAGAGGAGCTATCTTTCCAGGCTCTCCATCCTTGGCGGCATCCTGCTGAGAAAGATGATTTTGCTAGAAAACAAGATCCCTCAGGCTGGGAAAGCGTCTAAGCCATACAGGCAAATATGTCACTGAGTTTAAAGGAGGAAGCTTCTAGAATCCTTGCCTCCAGTAGAGCTGCTGAGCCAGCAGGTGGAGGGGACAGTGAGAGCGGGTGGGGCTGTCCTATGCTGACCGTTCGTCCATGGGATCGTGCAGAGGCCCCACGCCAGAGCACCAGTATGGCCTGCCTATACCGTCCATCCACACCCATGAGGGACTTTCCTCCTCAGGGCGAGAAAATCCCTGAGTCTGGCTCCCTGGAGTTCAAAAGGATCCTAACACCAATTCCCAGAGACTTAGAGAAAAGTGAGAAACACTTCCAGTCCCCTTCTTGTCTTTTCCCTTCCCCTGGGCTGGCCAGTGCCTTCCCACACACAGTCCCTGGGGTCTCACACCCAGGCAGGACCTGCTGCCATCTACTCTGTATTCACGACCCTTGCCCCTCATCACACCCTCTTTTGTGACGTCCATCCCATTTGCTCTTTCTGTTGAATGCCATTTGTCTCCCTGCGACATTACAATCTGACTGGGACCAGATCTGTCCCTTTTCTCACCAAATCCAACCATCCAGGTGCCTGCAACACAGCTAATGCTGAGTAAGTACTTTTCTCAGTGGGATGACTTAACCTAGCACCCAGTACTTCCTTCCTGTGCTCACGTGGCGGGAATGGGCTAGAGTCTGACCCGTGCTCAGTGCGTATCTGTTGACGAATCGAGGAAGCACCTCAGAGCCTGCTTCTGCCACCCACTGCAGGAAAGCAGCCTCTGCTTGAGCTAAGAGGAAACCCGTCTTGAGCTGGGAGTGAGAGAGAGGGCCTTCCACCCTGGACGTGGGGAAAGGGAACCACCATGTCCAGGTCCCAGATGAAAGACTGAGTCAGCCTCTGGGAGGCTCCTGCTCTGCCTCCCTCTCTGCTCTCACTTGGGGACTCCACTTCATTGCTTCTCCTGTTTGTCTCCTGGCCACCTCTGGTCCTGGGTGCGTTTGGATGACAGGCGCCATCTGTGGGTTGGTATTCCATGGATCCCCTCTTGGAGTTCATCTTCGCCAACTCCTGGCCCTCCACTGTGAGCACCAGGGCGGGTTCTCCGCCGGGTGACCCCAGCCCCTCTCTTCTGTTCTGTTTGGTTGGTGGTTTGGCATGTTCGTTCTGCTTTGCTGGAAGCCTGGTGCTGTTCACATTGACCGTCTTCCACCCGTGGTAGTGACCTTCTCGAAAGAGGCGCAAACTCTGATTTGTAATCTCAAAGAGCAGCCTCCCAAGAGGTAGGATCTCCCCACCGAGGTGAATACCTCGAGTTGGCTTTTTTTAATTAAGGCTCCGCATTGTAACTAGTCAATGTACATTATTGGGAGAGTGAATGTCAATGCCACTGCTTTTTCTTTCTCTCCTTTATCTTTGTCAGTGATTCAAAGACATGATTTATGGTTAGTCTCCGACTTCCCGCATCATCCATCAAGTCCTGGTTTCACTACGGGGCTCCACGTTGTAAATCATGCCGAAGGGCTGTCACTCATTCCTCTTAACCCTTTAGGGGTGTGTTTCAGGGTCGCTCTCCAAGAAGGAAACTTAGTAAGGTGGCAGTGGAGGGGGTTGGGGGAACGGATGGGGACACATGGAGCCAGTGGCGTTAATTGCTTGACCTAGTCCGATCATGACTAAGGCCTAGGTGAGGCCTGAGCCCAGCTCCGCCAACCCGTGTGGGAGAGAAGCTCGCTCTGTGCGGCTGGGGAAATGCATGGGTTCCGGGACCAGCTCCATTCTGTTTTGAAATGTCCTTTATGGATGCGAAGTGCTGAGTTTCACTTTCAGAATCAGTCACAAGCTGGTTTTGATGGTGACCTTGCAAAGATGATAGAATCCGTGCAAAGGCCCATTAGTAGCTGTTATTTTGGGCCTTGCAAATTAACAGTTCTCTCCACCTCTCACCCTGTTTGTCATGACTCTCGCACTCTGTGGCTGTCCCTTTGTCACACTCAGGAAGGTGGGGTGTGGAGGTTAGGTCTAGGTGTGAGACTGAAGACTGGAACCACACTCAATGGTGGTGACACTTGGTAGAAGCAAAATCCAGGTCACCAGTGTTGAGCAAATGGTGGGGTCTCCCACAGAAGTCTCTAATGAGCTCTGGGGATATTAAAGAAAAGTATATGCCTGGGATCTTCAGTCAGTTGATAGTGATTTTATTCCTGAATCATGCATAACTCTTCCCTTGCCAGATAAGCTGATGAGAACAACAACTGTATTGGCAAAAGATCTCTAGGTAAATAAAGTAAAAGGCTGTAAAATACCAGCACTCATCATTCACACCACTGTCCTCTCCTGCCTTTCCACCCGAGTTCCTCCTGACTTTGGAGGGAGTGTGGCTTCTGTGGTTTCAAACACAGAGGGCACCATGTTCCAGTTGTCTTGATTTACCAAAAACTCAGGCTTACATAGTCCTCCAGGATTAATGCCCTCAGTTTACCAGGACAGCGACCCTAAACGACCCCTTCTTTACTTACTTGACCCCTTCTTACTCTTATTCTCCAGAAAACCAAACAGCTCATCTTATTTTATTTTATATTTTTTGGGGGGTGGGAAACAGCACAAAGATCTTCTCCAACTTTGAATGGCCCTGAGCCACGGATCCCCCTAGCTACCTTGGAAAGCAGGTGCATCATTGCTGACCTAGTATGTCACAGGGACACCCTTCTCCCTTGTCCACCCCTGCTCAGAATCAGATTTATGCAGTACACACAGTGTCTGCAGGCCTAACTCCAGGTGACTTAAGAACGGGGAGCCTGCAGATTCATGTGCCCATTCAGAGTGATGTATTCTGTCTTTCTGTGCTGAGAGCAGCGCCGATGGCCTGCTAGTAGGCGGGACAAGGAGGCCCATCTCGTCTTCTACGTGACAGCCCATTCTTGAGAGGACTTCTGTTGGGTCTCTGTTGAGAAGGCAGCTGCGGCTGTTTGAGTCCCGTCAATAAGACATCTGCTGTTTCTGCTCCTGGATTCCACTCTGCGCTGATCAAAAGAGTTTTCAAGGCGCTGACAATCAGGAAGTGTCAGCTCCTGGAATTCATAGACAACTAAGAGTTGAGTCCCCTTCCCTCTCCATGAGCCAGAGGATTTCTCCTTTCTCCACAGCGTCCATCCCTAGACCAGCTGTACTTGTCTGCGGGCCTCATTCAGACCCAGACTCCACCCCAGAGGCATCAGGATCCCTGGCTGGAATGTGCTGTCAGCAAACGGGAAGACGCCACCTAGTGAGGCTCTTAATTAGCATGCCACCTCAGAGAGCAAGCCAGGAAGCCTCCACACAGTTACCTTACCTCCATCCCTGCTTGGAGGGACCCTGAGCTATAGGCAGGACCCTGGAAAGAAAATGTCATTTGATTCAATAGTCGGGCTCCCTCTGTCTGCACCTAGCCGGTTGTTGGTGTGATCTGGTTTGAAGCATCCAGAAAGGTGAATTATTCACCCTTTTAAAAACAGGCCGACAAAATCTGATCGGATTCACACGCCCCACAGTTCCGTGTGGGTTTTTTGGGTTAAATTCCAGGCAATTCTAATATTCATCTCCAAATGGCTCAAAACCTGCAATCCCGTATTTTGCCAGATTTCCAAATGTGGTAAGTTTAAATAAATTGTCCAAGTTTCTCCACACACACACTCACTGGCTGGAAGCCAGGAACCATCCATTCACCTCCTGATGTCCCTGGTCTGGTGTCCCCTGGGAATTTGCCTTCTCCAGGGGAGTCTGAGCAGCGTAGGTCCAAACACGGGGGCCGCGGCCCCCTCCCTGCTTGCTGCGCTCTACCAGCCATTTCCCTCCCTTCAGCCCCATCCCATTTTCATTTCTGTTTTGTCAAATAACAGTGTGACTTTGTCTTTGACATTAAACAGTTGTATATACTTTTAGCGGAGTTTGTTTACTCCATCTGTATTTCCAATCAGCGAGGAAGGTTTACCAAAGCGGTTCATTACTGATTTATTTATGATGTATTTAGATAGCAAATATGGAACTGTCAGCAGTTGCTGGCTAAACAGTGTTGACAGACATTAATAACATATGGTATAGCAATGGAATTAGGATCTTTAATTTCTTAAAAAAAAATTTGATCCTCACCATGCAATTTGGGTTTTGCCTCTCTTAGGTAGGTGGGTGCAGGAGAGGAGACTGTTCAAGAAACTAGGTTTTCTTTTCATATGCAACCTTTGCTGTTTGCTAGTGGTGATATTAACATCTTCTCTGTCTCATGAGCTGTTCCCCAAGGTTTAATTTATTCTTGCAAACTGAAATCGCCCTATCCACATGGTGGGAAATGGCCCTCATTTCCCCAACCTTCAGTAGCCATCAAACATATAATCTATTTCCCCCTACAAAATATTCCTGGTTAAGAAAAAAGTTTTTGATATTTAAATGTTACCGAGTTCAAATGGGGAACTCCATCTCCTGTTTCTATGGAAGGAGGCCTAGGCCCAGCTGTTCCCACCTGGCAGCCACCTGTTGGCACTGGGTCAGAAAAGGCAAACATTCGAATTTCTGACCTTTAATTGGCTGTTCCTTTGAGCTTACAAGATTTTCTCCAGCAGCAAGGGAGGAAATTTTTCGACTGGGCTCAAAGGAAAATCAACAGGTGTGTGTAGGTCATGATACACTTTGCCCATCTCCTAGGTGGTAAGGGCTTCTGAGGGGGACAGAGACCCAGCAGGCAATGAAGTTTCTTTTGGGCCAAGAATTCTTCCACAGTTCTGAAATAAAAAGATCTTGTTTTCCAAAATCCAATGCTTTTCCTTCAAAGTGATAGGTAAAGGATGTTGTATTTCACGCAAGACAACAGAAGTTTTCTAGAACAGAGCACGTAGGTATGGAGCCCACTGAGAAGTTGTTACAGCCTGCTTCCCAGACAACATCCACAGAAGCATTCACTGCAATGTCAGCTGGGAAGCCCATCAAGTATTTAGGGACCTCATGAGAACCAACGTTCAATTCACCTGTGACTTGTGCATGTGAGAAACAGGACCGGCCTTCATTTTCTAATGGTAGAGGTGGGACACAGATGGCCCGTTTGATGTTCTGAGTACCTCCGGAAGCACACCAGTAATCGATACACATACTGTGCTGGATTCCCAGAACACTCCAGGAAATAATAATTCTCAGAACACTCCAGGAGATAATAAGCCTTCTTCTCATTCTGCAGTTAGGGAAATCATGGCTCAGAGGGATCATGACGTGCCCAAGGTCACAGAGCTGATAGGTAAAGGAGTCCCACATCCTATCATGATGATCTGATTCCTGAGCCATGTCAGATGGAGAATTTTGATTAAAAGTGAAGAAGGACATTAAGAAACACACATTTTTACATTTCTTGATTTTACATTTTAAAACAGAAAAGCATATTGGCAATAATGCAGTCTCAATCCCCACTTTCACTTTTGAGATAATAAGCTCAGAGTGGCTCCAAGACTTCACCCAACTTAAATGGTTAGGGGCCTAACTGGGGCTGACTTATACCGGCTTGGGTCCACTTTGGGGGTTCAGTGCCATTCTAGGTCCTCAGTCATCTCAAGTCCTGAACTTGAACATATTGGTTGCTGAATTTGAAACGTACCCAACTTTTGATCTATAAATGACACCAGAAGATAAGGAATAGAAAGTCAGTCTGTCTCAATCCTAACCTCCCTGCTTGCTCAGCTCCCCCTCTGAATCCCACCTCTGGCATGTGGCTCTAGACAAACCCAGCACCCACCCGAGCGTTGCTGTTCTCCTGTGTGAACAACAGATTCTACACAAATCCACCATCACAGAGCCCCGGGCAGAGCGGCCACTTTTAAAATGTGAGTTTGTAGCATCATTATTTGGTCACGTGTCAACACAGAACTAAAATCATGACCATGAATATTTTCTATCCAATGCAATCATCTCCAAAACACCCACTTCAAAATTCCCCTCCCAGCAGTGCCTAGGTGAGTGTTTTATGTGTGCAGGGGACCTCATGGGCCAGGAATTATCTTAGAACTCTGCCCGCCACAGCCTCCGTCTCCCTCATGTGCCAAACGGGGAAGTTCGGTGACATGTGTCTAGAACACATGTGACGGTGACCGTGAGGAGCAGATGTACATAAATCACTCGCCACAGTGCCGGATGTTACACGTGTGTAAATTGTAGCTATTGATTCCCAGAGGGAAAATGAAAACTCCGATATGGAATCATTTACTAGATGAAGGAAATTTAGAGCTCAACCCCGGAAGAATCGATGGGTTGGGAAGAATCAATCATCGGTGACATATTACTGAACATCAAGATGCTTTGCTAGGGATTGGGTGACACGTGCCAGAGGTGTGATTGAAGGAAAGGAAGAGCAGCTCTGGGGGAAGTAAGCAGGGGACTTGAGAGACTTGAGAATCTGCCTCTCCCTCCTCCTTCCTCCTGTCGTGGTCCACTCTCAGCAGTGTCCTGTAAGAGTGAGAGACTGAGCCAGGTGACCAGCAGAGGAAGGGAGGTGGGCTCCCAGGCTCTGCAAATGCAATTGCAAAGGCCCCGTGGGTGGGTCATCATCTAAAAGGTCCAGAAGTACCCAGGAGCTCATGAGACTGAGCACAATGAACAGACAGAGGGGAGGACCGTGAGTCCAATTTGTGAGACAACTCGACATTGTAACTTGGAATATTTGATGATATTAAGGGGTTGGTGGTAGTAGTAGTAGTAGTGGTAGTGGTGAAGGGTGTGAGAATAACCATTTCAGATAAGGAACGTTCACTTCTTATGGAAATACATATTAAGATACTTATCTGTGAAAGGATGTGAAGTTAGGGATTTGCTTCAAAATAAGTCCCAGTGGGAATAACGGTGGGAGGTTCAGACGGAGCGGGACGATCCCCGGGTTGATAGACGTCAGAACTAGCTGAAGGCACGTGGAGAGGTGTCACCCACTGGAGCTGCTGTGGGAGATGTTTGAAAATTTCCATTGGAGAAAAAAGAGGTTGAGTTCCAAAGAAGTGGGTTTGGTGGCCTAGGTGGGGACTTTTCCATTCTGAGAACGAGGGGAAGTCATGAGTCCTGAGCAGAGCCACCTCCTCCAACTGAGACTCTCAAGGCTGTTGGCTTCAGGTTGCTGCTGTGACACATCATCTCGGTGGAGCCCCTGAAAACACCAGGGACATGTTGTCATGCAGTTTGGGAGCCTAGATTCGAAATCAGTGTCACTGGGCTAAAACCTGGCTGTCCACAGGGCTGTGGTCCTTCTGCAGGCCCCAGCGAGCCACCTCCCAGCTTCCAGAGGCCACCCTGCTCCTGGCACGTGGCTGCTGGCCTGCTTCAGGTCTCCCCCGACTCCCACCTCACTCTCATGGTCCTTTTGGGTCCTTTCCATGATGGCCAAACTGATAATCCAGGCTGATGTCCCCATCCCAACATCCTCAATTTTATGCCATCAGCTAAGGCCCTCTGTCACCCAAAGTAATGTCTTCATATATTCTGGGGAGTTGGAGGCCAACATCTTTAGTGTGACGTTGTTTTCAGCCGACCCTAAGGGACCAGGGTGGTGCGGAGGGCTGCAGCTTTCCTCTGTTGTGCGGCCCATCCTCCACGCTGTGAAGAGGCTTAGCAGAACCCTGGCTTGGCCCGCTGGGTGTCTGTCGCACCTCTTTCCACCACATGACAATCGAAATGTCTCCAGACATTGACAGATGTCCCTGGTTGAGAACCCCTGGATTGGGGAGGTAATGGCAGAGATGGTGAGAAGGGGCTAGATCCTGGCTCTGTTCTTCAGACAGTCACTCAAGGACAAGGGCAGAGGCTGTGATCCCTGGTACCTACCACCCCCCCTTGCAGGCTGGAGCGTTGCAGGACCTCAGTGAACACCTGCTGCCTTTGACCTGATGAGTAGAGTCTCGCTTCTCCTTGGCCTCACCATCCTAAGGGAGCAACTTAAAATCCTGGGCAATCCTTTCTCTCTAAATGAAATTGAAGACATCATGTTAGCTAGGTGCTTCAGAGTGCTTGGCACAAAAGAAATTAATCCAAACACAAAGACTTTGCAAGTTAATACATGCATCCATTCAACGTCGCAACATAGATACCGTTAATAATTTTAGTTGCCTTCTGGATCATCACTAACACTTATTGAGCACTCACTCTATATCGGGCACTGAGATTGGTACTTTCTATTACCACCACCCTCGCAGAAACATTAATAGGAATGATTATTAATCACATTTTATAAGGCTGAGAGGGGTTAAGTGACTTGCCCAAATTACTGCAGTGGAGGAAGAAGACATATTCCAGAAACATCCGAACGCTTCGCCTTGAATTCTTTACCATCCTGCCTCCATTCAAGGCTGCCCAGAGAGCTCTGATGCAAAGGAAGTCAACGTTAGCAAGAGAAGCAGGCAAGATCTAAGGACTTCCTTGGTGGCCCTGGGTGTTGGGGTTTGATGTGCCATAGAGCCGGTGACGCTTCCCATCTGGAGACGGAGGGGCAGGGCTGCTTTTTGCTATTTCAGGAAAGGAATCAGCCAGTCCCGCTGTTCCCTGTGGCTCCCACGGCCACGTGCAAAGCCGTCATGGATGAGTCAGACGTGGGCAGATCAAGGGACGCGGGATGAGCTGTTGGGTCTTCCCCATCCTTCTCGATGTGAATCATTGTCATGTTCTTGGCTCTCATAGCTTCAGCTGCTCCCTCAAATGAATCTATGGACAAAACTCAGCTTTATCCAAAGGCGAGGGCAAACGGGGTTCAGAGGGCCAGGTTCTGAACCAAAGTTCAAGCTCTCTTTGGGGGAGTCCTTGGTTTGGCATGGGGGCTCAGACTCAGGCCCGGTGAGTGAGCAGAGCAGGCACTGTGGTGAGGTCCTCTGGAGTGCGGGGGTGGCAGGCAGAAGCCAGCATCCGTCCTGTCCCAATAGGCCGGCTCTGTTCCCACCAGGCCTGCCAGCCAGAGAGGAGCCTTGTGGCTAGATTCAGGTTTTGCCGAGATGAACTGAAAACTGAATTTGTATGTGAACTCTCCCAATTTTTAGATGGTGGTGATTCGAAACTCATCGAGATGCTGAACCCGAGATTAACTCTACACTGGGGGCTTAATCTCCGACTCTCTAGATCTGCCGTGTCCAGCCACATGGGGCTAGTGAGCACTTGAACTGTGGCTGGCCAAATTGTGATGTACTGTAGGCATAAAACGCACACTGCGTATGAAAGGCTCCATCCAAGAACCAGATTGTAAACTGTCTCATCCGTTGTTATACTTATTATATGCTGAAATCATACCTTGTGTCTATTAGAGTAGATAACATATATTACCAGAATAAATTTTACTCATTTGTTTTTGATTTTTAAATGTTACTGCTGTGGCTACAGAGAGTCTACTTCTCTTGGGCACCCTCCTTAAGGCCCACAGAGTCTGGTCACTTTCTACAACAGAGAAAATGATAATAATTACCACTAACATTCTCTGGGAACTGACCGTGGACCACTGTATAAAGCTCTTTTTGAACTTTCTTTTATTTAATCTTCTATTAATAACTCTTTGGGGCCATGACTATTAACACCATTTTACAGAAGAGAAAATTGAGATACTAAAGGTTAAGTAACATGCTGAGAGTCACACTGTGAGCATGTGACGGACTCCATTCCGGATTTGTCCACAGTATTTCAGATAATAAATTCTGAGCAATTAACCACAATGCCATCCAAGAAAAACTCAGAGAATTTGGCCATATCTGGAGAGAGTTGGTGACTGAGCTTAAAATAGTGCCTCATCCTGAGGAGGAATGGTCTCTCTCTCCAGCTTTGTGCTTGAGGACGGTGCTTCATGCAAATTCAGAAGACAGAAAAAATTTGCAAACGGGTGTATTTTGCTTTGTGCAGCATGTACATATTCTTTCTATGTTGAACGTACACCAAGAATGCATGACTTGAAACACATTTGAAATGCACAAGGGGAGTTCCACATGTTGGGAAATTTATCCCAGTCCTGGTAGCACTCCTGTCAAAAGACCTCCATCTTCATCCTCGTGTGAGCACTCAGCTGCACTGTCCATTTGGCAGGGTTAGATTTTTTTTATTATTATTATTTTTTCAGTGCTGGGGAAGGAATCCAGGGCCTCACCCCTGTTTGGCAAACTTTCTATCTCCGACCTGCATCCCTACCCCTTTGGGTTTTCTTAGCCGTAAGGACCACACCCATCACACAGGACCTGATGCTTGATCATATTTCTATGCAATAAACTCATGCGTGGGCTTGGGGTGGGGGCTCCTATGAATGGATTCTCATCTTGCTCCATCTCGATGCCATCTTCTGCTTCTAAAAACACTCCATAAGTGCCGGTTGTAGAAGGCACTTGTAGAAGCTCACTCTAGGGTCTATGTGAGCTATGTGAGCTTCTTGCTCACATAGTCCTGCTGCTATAACTTATGAGTTGTGGCTCTGGACAAGTCCTTTGCATTTGTGAAGGTTAAGTTTCCTCATCTGAAAAATAAAGACAGTAGCAGTCACCACGGGATTCCTGGGAAGGTGAAGACACCAAGGTTTAAAAGCCTTTAAACCCTCGCACGGTGTTGACCCTTGAATATAGTAATTGCTATGACTATCGATGAGGATGATGATGATCTTTTTTTTTCTCAGTCCTTGCTTTCCTTTCCTGACCCTAACACTCAGGCCTAAACTTTGTCAGAGTTAAGACAAATAGGGGAAAATATTTCCTTTATGAGCCCTGAGGTCACGGGCATGTGAATGAAACACTTATCTCTTCAAGGCTTTGCAGCTGGGTCTTTCGTCTCATTGCTTTCCTGAACACTGTGCACCCTTTGTGAACGTGCAAACATCTGAAGAGCGCGGGGCCCTCCGCGGGCAGTGGCCAGAAAGCTGGTCCATTTTTCTACCTTTCACACTGTCAGTGCACGAGACCTTGGGATTCTTACAATCCAAATTGATGCTCTCTAGGAAATCTCCGGCACTCCAGCTCCCCACCCTGGAAAGACTCATTTTCTCCTGGGCCCTTCTCCGGCCCTGGTGGGTAACAGTGACTGAGCGCAAGTGCCCAGCCTTGCCTTGACAAGGCGCGGGTCTTGCTAATTTGAATCTCCCCCACTTTGCTCCCATCCCCCGGCGCACTTTGATTGATCTCCCCTTGTTTGTGGATTCACTGATCACTTCCTTATTACTCTTCCACCTCCATCCATTTGGGTTTCCTTCGCCTTTCGGGTGACTTCTTACGCCGCCCTTTCCTACCTGCTCCAACCTGACAAATTATCGACTCAAACTGTTGCTCCTGACCTGGCATGGTCTCTTCCCAGGGATATAAATGACCCAGTTCAGAGAGATAATGATCCCCTAATAAACATGCGGTTGTTCCTCCGTCAGCCTGCCCTGTTTGAAATTCAAGGGCACCAGGATGGCTCGCTACTGCCCTGGCAAAGGCCACAAGAAGGAAGTGAAATTGGCAGGCAGCCAGGGTGGCTGAGAAATCCACGCACCCCAATAATGAGATCAGAGAAGTCACAGGGAGTAGCCCATGTGGGGCTCAATATCTTACTTTGCTATAGTTAAAGACAGAGAGAGAAGACAGGCATGGTGGCACACTCCTGTAATCCCAGTGGCTTTGGAGGCTGAGGCAGGAGGATCATGAGTTCAAAGCCAGCCTCAGCAGTGGTGAGGTGATAAGCAACTCAGTGAGACCCTGTCTCTAATAAAATACAAAATAAGACTGGGGATGTGGCTCAGTAGCAGAGTGCCCCAGAGTTTAATCCCCAGTACAAAAAAAAAAAAAAACAGGGAGTGACAGGTCCCTTAAATCAGGAAGGCTCTAAAGTCCTCAGGTTTGGTGGCAGAAAGTGCCTAAAGAGGTCCCAGAAGCATGAGGCCAGCAGAGGGGAGGTTCCCTAGGCCACCCGTCTGGCCCCTCCATGGGTCTCCCTTGTAAGGATGCACATGGAGGCTTTCCTGGAGGTTTTCTGAATCCCAGTTTTAATGTATGAGCATCCCTGTTAATGTATGAGCATCCTAAGCCACTGCATGAAGCCAAACTCTGAAATCCTCTCCAGATCCCAAATGCTAGGGAATAGTTCTTCTAACTGGCATCGTTACTCTTCCCTGGAGGATGGAAATACCAATAGAAAAAAAAAATACAAAGGCAAATATCTCTGACCCTTGAAAGATACACATTTGCACAAGACCAGCTTCCCCAGGTGGCAAAACTAAACCACATTAGCCCCAAGACGAATTTCTTTAGAAAATGTAAGTGGTTCGTTTTAGAAAATGTAACCTTGGACCAAGACAGGGACCACCTTGTGATGACTTTCCTAGTCATAGGGTCACCCTGGCACTGGCGAGCAGGGCTCCTTGCTGTCTGGTTTCTGTCCTTTGCCAATGGAGAATCCCCAGGTCATTGTTTTAGTAAACCTGTTCTCCCCAACTTGCTAAGGAGACATGGTGAAGTCATGAAGCCCCAGGGGTTGGGACTTGGCTCAGATCTTCTGAGAGCAGATTTTCCTTCTTCCTGTGGCTCGATGGTGACCCCCACCACATTTGGATCACTTCTCAGGGCCAGGCCATCTGTGTTGAGGCACTTCAGCGAGACTTTCTTGTTTACAGTGTCCACAACCTCACAGGGTTGGTGTTGCTCTTATCCCTGCTGAGAGGAGGATAAGGAAGCTCAGAGCAGTAAACTAACTCTCAGAAAGTGACACAGCAGGAAAATGACAAATCCTAAGGCTTGGTGTGCAGCCTGGCGGTTGAGCACTTGCCTGGCGTGCACAAGGCTCTGGGTGCTGCCACAGCCTGGTTGGTTTGGTTTATTTTCTTCTTCGTAGCTGATCACAGAGGCCTCCAGGTTTCTCGTATGCACTGCCCACCCTTTCCCTACAAGCTTTACCCACACGAGGACACACCCACCACTTGTCTTATCCACCCACCCATTTCAGCCTGGCATGAAATCACCTTCTCTGAGCATGCAAGAGATGTAAAGCCCAACAATGATGACAGGACTTCTGCACATTTAAAATGCACCTGTCCCTTCACCTCCAGGCTTACTTCCTGCCCTCTACTCTGCACTGCAGAAGGATTAAAGGAGTGGCCCATAGTATCAGAACCCTGTTTGGAGTAATGGAATCTTAGAAATCATTTAAATATCAATCACTAGAGTCGAGGGAAATAAATTAAGGTACATCAATAATATGTAGTCACAAAAAAGTCCTGCCGGTGAGCAAGGTGCCATTGAGGTTTTCAGTGCAAATCAGAAAGCTCTCTCCATCGTGGTTCCAACCCGGTCAAAACATGAGTACCTGAATCAGAATGGAATCCCAACAGTAGCTTTGCTGCTTTGGGACAAGGTGACTTGAGTGGAGTCAGTTTGGGTTTCCTTGTATCCCCTGCCCTTTCGGGGAACTTGAAGAGGAACAGGCCATGCGTGGAAGAACATGGACAAGGAACAGCTGGACAACATCCTTGAACATGCGGCCCCCGGTGGGTAGCAAGCTTCCCGCCAGGGAGGTGCTGAGAGGATGACAGCTCCTTCTCCATTCTGCCTAGAGCCGAAGGACCCATTTCCTAGGCAGAGGGAACTACCCGGGGAAAGGAGGAAGCCAGCCCCTTCTGCAAAAGTATTCCAATGTGACAGTGTGGCCTTGATGTACAGTTCAGTGACAAAGAAGAGTTGTCACAACCTCAAACTGTGTATACTGGGGGTGAGTGTGTGTCCACACCGGGACTATTACCGGAGCTCACCGCTGGACAGCGGAATGACAGGGCACAAGAACTGGGCTCCGACTCTAATTCTGCTTCAGTTTTTCATAAGAAGTATTCTTGGGTAATTAAAAGAGTGGGGGGAGGAGGAAAAAGAAAAGAAGGAGGAAACAAATGGATAATTATGCTCTCAGAGAATCCGTCTGGAAATAATAAAAACAGCAGCAGTAGTAGTATTAGAAGCGGGTATTTATTGAGTGATTTGCTGTGTTTGCCAGACTCTTCGAAGCACATTACTTGAATTGAGTCATTTAATCCTCGCAGTAACCCTATGAGGTAGGGATTATTATGATGCCGATTTACATACGAGAAGCAAAACCACTGACTTTAAGCAACTTGCCTGAGGTCACTAAACAGTTATCCCAGATCTCCGTTTAAAATTAAACTTCTGATGAAAGATAAAAAGCTTTTCTGCCTGTGAAACAAAGCAAAGCTAAAGCAAAACAGGAATTCTCCAGACGCCCTCCCGGCTGCCCTGCCATGAGGCACCACAGGCCCAGCGCCCACAAACATGTCGGGGGCCTTGGAAAGTGTTTCCAGGTCTATTAAAATAACAGGGGAAAAAGGAACGTTCCAGGGTCAAGGGAAAGCCTAGCTTTGTTTTGTTTTGTTTCTTTTTTCCTCACATGTGAAAACAATGAAAATTGGGGGGCCCATAAAAATCTATTCAATTTTGCCTAAAGCAGAAAAATTAAGTGTTTAAGTATTTTAAATACTATCAAGAACGCTTTTTAACACTTACAATGTCGGGGGGAGTTCACGAAGGCAAAACTGCAGAGCAGCCACCAAAGTCTCGCAGCAGGCTGGTCCCCGCTATGTCGCCCAGTGCACCCTTGCTCAAAGTCAAGCTCAGGAGTGGGCTCAGTGTTCTTCCTGCCTCTGACTGGAGGTCACGAGGAGCCACTGGCATAAGGACTAAGTGCCACCCAGCTCTGCCCTCTCCTGTTGATGCTGTCATCGTCCTGGAATCCTGCACATGGAGTCCCTAACTACATTAGAAACGAAAGAGGAATGACTTTGCAATAATTCAAGTGTTACATAAGCAATGACAAGACACTGGCAGACACTTGAGCTGCTTCTTTAGTGAAAAATAATAATAATATAATGTTTGGAGAGACCTCATTCTTGTCATATGGTTTCTCTAATTATGATACTAATTTAGAGGAGCTTCTGTTAATGAAAAGCTGTGGCAAATTATACTAACGAATCCTGGCTACAAAATTCTTCCTAGTGATTCTGCACTAGAACGCAGGACAATTTTCAGAGGGAGACTCCGTGGACATTGGTTTTGTGACCCACCCCACCCCGCAATGGAACAATGGAATTTTTAGGACACATTTGGGGAATATGATTTGAATATTCTTTGGGACTGTTTCCATTCAGAGGACAGAGCACCCAACTCAGATTGATGAGGGGACGCTCAGATTTTTCCTTTGAAGGTTTAAGAACTGAGTCTGCTGAAAGAAAATGACCATGAGCAGATCAACAGAGAACAGGCAGATGGTACCCTCGTGCATAATGTCGCACAAAATATGAAGCCCAGAGGAGGCCCGGGTGGTCAAGGCTGACACACCCTCTTCAGAGGAGAGAGCAGAGTGGGGTGACAGGCACTTTTAGAGGGAGAGCAAATGTTTTCAGGGAAGAGGAATGGGCCCAAAGAAGAGGCAGTGGCATGGGACAAATGGTGTTTGTTTGAGTGTCTTCCTTGCGGGCTTGAATTTCATTTTCCTTGGAGAATTTTAGCAAGAAGACTGAAGACGACTGTGCTCCTCTTTGGCAGATCTGGTCTTTAGGTAGATAAGAGAACTTCAGGGCTCTCAGTTTGAAATCCAAAAGGGCATATATATAGGGATGTCATTTGCCTAAGCCCCACCTTGGAATAAAGAGGGATTTTAGTGGTCTTTGAACTGCATAATGTGATGGTAACTGGCTTCAGATATGGCTGGGTCCAGGAGTCCAACCACTTACCTCTGTGCCAGCTTCATTCTCAAAAGGTTGTCTCTTCATGAAGGTGGGTCTCCTAGGTTCAAAGCCAGAAGGAAAGGAAGGTCTGCTTTCCTCCAGTGGCTCCAAAGAAATTCTGTATGTTAGTTTTTCATCACTCTAACAAAAACCCGAGTGAAGCAATTTAAAGGAGGAAAGATATATTTGGGCTCACAGTTTCAGAGGTTCCAGTCCCTGGTTGGTCGACTCCATGCTGCGGTCCTAAGGTGAGGCCGAACATCACACTGAAGGGTGTGACAGCTAGGGAGCACTGGGAGCAAGAAAGTGGGGGAGGGAGGAAGGGACCTGGGACAAGATCTACCCTTCCAGGATGTACCCCAGTGGCCTACCTCCCCCCACTAGGCCCGGCACCCCACAGTTCCCACCACCTCTGAATAATGCCCCCCAGTTATCAACCCGTTAATGAACTGACCCACTGATGAGGTCAGAGCTCTCTCTTGATTCACTTCTTTCCCTAGAGCTCTGCCTCTGAACACAGTTGCACTGGGGATCAAGCATGAGGCTTGGGGAACATTCTAGATCCAAACTGTAACATTCTGCAACTACTGTTTTTCAAAACGGTGTCAAGAGCCCATCCCTGGTCCCCTCACCATGGCCAGAGGGACAGCTGGTTTAGAAGCACTTTGGGCCTTGGCTGGCCTGCTCCTCAGGGAGCTGGCATTGGCTGGTTTCTCCTGCATTCCATGGTAGAGGGGCCTGTGCTCCAGGAGAATATGCAAACCAAGATGTTGTTCATCAGAACGAGGGCCCTGGGCACTGGGGGCAAAGGGAAAAAAAAAATGCCTCGTACAAGAATTAATTGGCAATATGGAGGATCACCCTTGGCTTCCATTGAGGAGTGGAATTTTTCAATATCTGAAAAATAACCAAAAAATTTCAATATATTTTCAACGAGTGCAAACTTCACCTCCCTTCGATCTAAGTCTTCCGAGAACACTGGTGGGAAGTTTGTTGCCATTTCTTTGCTCTAAAATTCATGCAAAATTGTACCTTTTGGCTCTCTCTGAAAAAAACATGACAATTTGGAGTCTGGATTAGTCCTTGAAGAAAGCTGGTCCCGGATCCCCTTCTGTGGCTGCACCTGGCCGCCTCAGCACGTGCCCACGCTGGAGCCAGGCGGACTGCACAGCTGATTAAACCCACGGCCAAAAGTGTTTAAAGTTTAATTAATCAGTCAATAAGAAAAATTGAGCTCTACACCAGGAGTAAAGCATGGTGCTGGCTGGACCCACACACACACACACACACACACACACACACACACACACACACAGAAACTCGATGGAGAAAGATTTCCTAGAGAAACGGCCTGACTTTGCTTTTGATCAGGCCATTATTTGGGATACCATTAAGAATTTAATCAGCACAGTAATTGGACTTTTTTTCTTGCAATTTCATGCCAATGAACACGGATAAGTCGGCCTCGATGGTTGCACTTCACACTTGAGATTTGAACAGCACCTGAGAAAAGAAGGCCATAATAAAATCACTGTTACCCCAAGTTCTGAAGGGAGACCAGGCCACCTGACAGCACCGTTTCCCTTGTCTGGAAAGATGATTTAATTCAATAAATATCGCCGCAGTCTGGCTGGGCACAAATCACGAGCCACTCAAGCAGGAACAAACTTTATTTCCGAACTCCCCCGAACGGCACCCACGCGGCCTTCTCCGGGATACACCACACACCAACCGGAACTCCCTCCACCAGAACTTCACCAACCAACTGGAACTCTCCAGGAATCCCCCAGAGCTCAACCGGGAACTCTCCAGGAATTCCCGTGAGACCGGAACTCAACGGGAACTCCTCGAGAACTCAAAAGTACTGGCAAGATGCTAGGCCCCATCCCAACTCGGCTGTGGCTCTCAACAAAATATCTCCTAACTGCTTCTTAAAGGCGGGACACTGTGCAGAACAGGACATGCACACAAGCTCCGAGCATTGCTCTTCTGATGCTTCAAGTCCAATGTCAAGACCCCAAACTTCCAAGGTGAAGTGTACTGTGTGATAAAATGTGGGAAGGGACCTAAAGCCAATGAAAGTATTCCAAATGATATGATTAAATACTTATTTAAAGGTTCAAGGTCCTGAGGAAATAATAGTGAATGGAACACACAAGGTCCTCTCCCGTGGGGGTTACTATAGAGTAGGGAGAGCAGATAATGAAGAATCGAACAAAAATTATAAAACATGTCAGATTATTAAATGCTATGCAGGAAAAATGAATTCAAGTGGGGGCTGCATTGGTGGTGAAGGGATGTGCACCTTTAGGACGTGGGCTCAGGAAGTTCTCTTAAAGGAAATCCCACTGGAACAGAGAAAGGAGTGGACTGAATCCGGGGATATGCATTACCGTTATTCTAAGAAGGGGCCACTGCATCTGAGCGGAGGGTGTGGCTGCAATTAGCTGATTGAGGAGGACTTTGTGAGGATGTGGCCTTGGAAGGGGCGAGTTCTTGGGGAGATGAGGAGGGTCATCCAAGGGACAGGAAGGATGGAAAGTCCACCTGGACACTGAGTCCAGGGACCACCAATAGGCAGACCCTTGGGCAGACATCTTCATGCCGCCCTGTGATCATTATTGGGGTTCTTTGTTTGTTGTGTGTTTTAAGCTTATCTTACCAAAACCTGAATTTCAGGTAACTGAAAATACAAAGCCTAGTGGCACCAAGCCCATCTTTCCTCAGGGCGGATGTCGGTCTGGGCTGACTGACCCGAGCCCTGCTCCCTCTATTCCATGATTACGATACCACTTTTCAGTATTTTGGTCTATTGTGCCTGTTCTAAGGTTGGAAACAGCAGTATTTTTTGATAGTTAGATAAAAGCACTATTACCACCCCCTTCCACTGTTAAACCAGGCCTCAGTGGCCGGTTGCTATTTTGGTTTGCATTTCCTGGTACACTGCAGAGGTTGGGCAGCTTTTAGGAGACGTTTGCCTTTTTCCCAGAGATCCTTAGGGCTTGGGTCCACACCCAGAGTTCCATCATGGAAGGAGCATCCTGGGTTGGTTCCTTCAGAAGGAGAGACATGGGGAAGGGAATACATTAAAACAAAAGAACTGGGCTATGAGAGGTTCCAGAACAATGCCCATCTTTCCCTTGGCTGAGCCTGACCATCCGCTCCCACCACAGGGCCAGAATATGCCTCTGAGACCCGATTCCTCTTCTTCCAGGACTCTTTCGTCCAGTCCAATCCTTCCCCAGTCCAGTTCCCAGAGACTGGAACTTCAAGGAGGGAAGAACATTAGCTCTGGCCCCTGGCCTTCTCTTCCCCGGAACAGCATCTAAGGACACTGAATAGAAGACAAGGTGGCCCAGCCCACTTGTGGCTCAGACACTAGTATCTCAGGGGTGTGAAGGCCATGCCCAAGCAGTGTCCCTATCATCCATCCTGGCACTAAAAAAGTCCCCAGCCCTACATCTTCTTCACACTCCCTTTCCACCAGCCTGGCCGTTGTCGGCCGCTGAGGTTTTGATTCCTGCAGGAAGAACAGACCACGGCAAGGAGCGCGGTGGGTGTGGGGAGGCGGGGGACGCCCATCTCCCCAGGCAGGCAGCAGGGCTGTGGAAGTGGGAGGAAGGGCAGGTGGCAGCCAGCCTGCAGAAGGCCATAGCTTGGTGGCCTCCCTAGACAAGGCCGTTGGTGTCAGACCAAATCAGGACAGCACAGGGCTCTCAAGCACAAGCGTGACCCAGCCTGCTCCGCGCTGGCCACCTGCATATCCCTGGTGTTAATGTCATCCCAGAAGGGGCTGCAAAGCCCCTCACAGTGCACTTGCCCCTGCTTCCCCCGTGTTCACACCTGTCAGGTACTCCAAGCCCACAGCATGTCACTCTGATTCGTCACCTGGAGAAGACAGCTCCGACATGTAAGACTGCTTTCATCTTTGCCTATCAATCAATCCTTTCTCCCCTTAATCATTTGGGTCGCTCTTCCCTGAACTCGATCCACGTGTCTCCCTGTGGCTGGGACGGAGGTGCTTAGAGGTGGGTGGGCAGGTGGTTCTCGAAGGGGCCTGGCAACTTGCTCAGCAGCCCGAAGAGTTCTGCGCAGGGCTGGGGCGGGAACAGAGCTGGGAACAATTCGTCTCCAGTTTCCAAAGAGGCCGTTTCTCTTTGTTCTGGAGCAGACCCGTTCGTTATTGAGTGTCTGACTGTCAGGCTGCAGCATTAGAAAGTTTGTGGTCACATTCCGTATTCCAGAAAGCCACATTGCTAGCGATAGGCGGCTGTATCAAATAGATGAGGGATTGCCCGCTGTCATGTCCACCCTGTGAGGATGTGTCCTGCCACTTGGGGAAAAGAGAGGGGAGAGCGGCACCTGCCCAGTTGCCCACCTGCCTGCACTGGGCACAGGGGTGGCCACCGCCAGCCTTTCCACTAGTGCCCTCTGCTGGCCGATGGACCTTTTGAGTCCGCAGAAGGGGCCTTCCTTCACCAGACAGCTCCCGATGGCTCCAGGCAAGTCAGATATCATTGTTCCCA
Organism: Urocitellus parryii; assembly: GCF_045843805.1. Lineage (NCBI taxonomy): Eukaryota > Metazoa > Chordata > Mammalia > Rodentia > Sciuridae > Urocitellus > Urocitellus parryii. The sequence continues at coordinate 190,228,592 of NC_135536.1, read as the reverse complement.
TTTTAAAGACAAGAAAACTGAGCCCTGGGGGAAACACACACAGAGCTCACTATCAGTAGGACATAAAGAATGGACAAAGAACCAGCAGTGAGAATAACAAATCAACATTGGCACCTCACTTTAGATTCCCCAGGGCCAGGGGCTGGCAGGTAATGGCAGTGATTGGGAAGCCAGGTGCTATAGGAGGAGTGGGGAGGGGACTGTGGGACACTCAGGCTCAGGGGAAAGGGGCCTCTGTAGTCCTGTTCTGTCCTCAACACTGGGATGGAAGCATCAGTAACTCTCACATGACATCTACACTTGCATGTGAAGCAGCTCTGATTCAGAAACAATGTGGGAGGCAAGCAGTACAAGTCTCAGGCCTCCACCTGGGCCTCCCAACCCCAGCTTGTAACCCCCAGGTCATGAAGAGCTCCCCTTCTTATTCTCTTCCACTTAAAAAGGAGAGGGATGGTGAAACTTAACAATGAGAGAGCTGAGGCTCAGAGGGAGGAGGCTCAGGCAGGGGCTGCGCTTCGCAGATCGTCTCAGGTCTGGTTCTTTGAGGACACAGCCGTGTCTTTTATTCCACCTTAAGTGTGTTTCCTTAAGGCCATGTCTGTAGGCTGAGGCCTCTGACCTGTGATTAGAACACTCACTCTGAGCAGCTTTCCACGAACAGAGCTGTGTGCGCCCAACCAGCCCATGGTCCCAGCACCCACCGTGATTCAGGTTGAGAGATGGGAAACATCGAGTTGCACCAGGCAAGATCCAAACGTAGAACAGTGGGCAAAGGGGCACTTGAATGTGGCCCGTAGACTTATTTTGTTTGGCCCACAGACTTATTTTGTTTGGCCCACATAAAACACTAAGTAAATAACAACAATGAAAAAAGCACTGCCAAAGTTGGTAATCAGAAAACTTCACATAAACATCCAGATTCCCATTCTTTTGCAAAATTCCATCTCCGTTCTGCATTTGTGCCAAGCAAGGTTAGCTGAGCCCACTCCTTCCCCCAGGTCACGCCCTCCCAGCTCTCCTCAGTGCCCTGCTCTTTTTACTGTCTCCCTTAGGCTCACACGTCACTAGACGTGTATTATTGTGTTTGTGTCATTCTTCCCATAAAGAAAATGAACTGTCTCCCATAGTGACATCTCTTAAAAGTGAGGAAACAGAGGAACATTCGAGAAAGTGGGAGAGAGCCACTTTCTTTATGGAGGGAAAGAGTGGTCTCATGTATTTATTAAATGATGTAAGGCTACTTCCCCAGGCCCCGTTCAGCACCTGCACTCCCAACCCCAGCTTAGGGACGACTTCATACAGCCTCGTGCACAACAGTCTAGTAGTTCGACTACCCAGTGTAGACACAGACCAGTAAATCGAATCAGTTAACTCAAGGCAAATCTGGGTAAATGAGCTGTGGCTTGCCAAGCCAGAGTCCGTGGTAGGAAGGTAACTATTTTCAACAAGGAAGATTTTCCTGAGACTCTCCCTTTAAGCCCTTTTCTCAGTCTTCCAATAGAAAGCCAATCTCTCATTTCTCCATTGGCCCAAGACTTCCAGGTAAATACAAAGTCCATTTAAAATGCCATGAATTCCCCCATAAAAGCGGTTGTCCTCCTCCATCCATTTCTACGTCCCTCCCTCTGGCTTTTTATAAACACAAGAACAATCTCGGGCAGTTTAGCCATCAACCAGAAATAAAACTCGTGGAGCTCAACATCCCCAAACAGACGGCAAGAGTCGTTGATGCTTTTTCTCCTGTGGTTAGGAAGAACCGAAAGCACAACGCTCACCCCATTGCTACTCACTCTGGGGAAGATGTGCAGCTCCACCAGGGTCAGGAATGCAATCGCCAGTGGTCGGATCATGGCAATGGCCCAGCTCATGTGCCTGGCAGTCTGTGATTGTTGCCTTGTTGGAAGGGCTAGAATCCTAGAAGCTGAACCCTGAAGGGGCCTTTATCCATTATCTGGTCACGGGCACAAGCTCAAAGGCTTACCAGGAGGGGTACCCATGTGGGTGAAGCCAGCCTAGGAGAGACTCACCGTGGTCAAGGAAGGAAGCCACACTCTGCACCAACCAGATGCACACGTCAGATGACACATGTCCACTGCTATCAGATCTACAGATTGTCCAAGGAAGACCGAAAGTCTGCCCTTTTGTGACATCTTCTGATTTCCCAATGCCAACAACTAATTTTGCATTTTATTTTTAAATATCCTGAGCCAAATTAAATATGTATGCAGATTGTGACTTGGCCCAAGGTTACCAGATAGACTCCTCTGAGCTAATGTCTTCTCATTTTTGACAAAGGGAGCTAGGATACATCGAGGGCAGCTCAGAGGACAGGGGCAAAGCGGGCATTCACACCCATGGCTTAGAAAGCCTAGAGGAGGCTTGGCTGAAACAGGAAATCTGTGTCCCTCGGGCTGATCAACAGTGAGGTGGCTCGGCCTTCTCCCCCTGCAGTTAGGACGTCTGGTTCTCAGTAGAAACCCCACTTATCCCCTCTACCAGAAGAGCCCACCATAGCTAATTTTCCTTTAAAAAGGCAGATTTTAAGCTTTCTCACTTTTCTTGGAGGAAAGTCTTTGGGGTAATGAAAGTCAGAGCAAATAACTATCAAGAACAAGAAAGCACTTTAGAGTGAAAAACGGGAGCAAGTTAAATGCACACATGTCCATGTACCTACACACACACACACACACACACACACACACACACACACTCAAAGATGGCAGCTGATGAGTTTGCATGATACCTGTGGGAGATTAGACCCACATCTATTCCGAGCTCTCTGGTGAGAAAATTCCTCTACAAGGCCACTATTTTTAAAGGGCAGATTGGGTTTCTTTCTTCCCCATCAGGGTTGGCCCATGGACCAACCTGGTTTTACAATTAAATTTTATTGGAACTCAGCTGTGCCCATTCATTCCTGTGTCACCCGGGGCTGCTATAGGGCCAGGACAGCAAAGCAGAGTAGTTGTGACAGAGTCCACGTGACCCGCCAAGTCTACAGCATTTACTGTGTGTTCCATTACAGGAAAAGCTTGCCAGCCACAGCCAGATGTCGTGGGCCAGAACACCCCGGTATATTGTAGGGCACAATTAGTTTTGTGAATGAGGGCTGGGAAAATAACAGTGGGTACCAGGAATCAAAATATTGAATGATTACAGAAAAAAAAAATGTAAATACAGCCAGCCAGGAGAAATCTGGTGACTTGGAGTGTTCTTTCTCCACCTGGAGGTGACCGCATGTGCCAGGTCCCTGGGACAGCCACCTGGCAGGAACACACGTCCAGTGTTACCAAGTCCTCAGGCTTATGAACATGCACAACTCTGGATTTCCATGTGAACTCTCCATTGTTCCAGGGTTGGCAACTACTTTTACTAATAAATACTCCCTAGGTACCTAATAGGGCCACCTACTTGTAACACCCGTTGGGGTCAGCAGGAATGGTTCTTACCTTTCTCATTTCTGACCAGACTGCATGCAGAAAAATGGACTGAGGGAACAGAGATTTTGTGTCACAGCAGTAATACGGAATCTGGTGGCCAAAGCCTCATTACCAGGTCTGTTCCGAATGCCAGCACCTTCCGTGTTTGCCTTCAAACAACGCCAAACACCTAAATCACCGTAGTGAACACAGATAGAAAGAGACAGAAAGGTTAAAAGTATACTCATAATCACTTGCTTTTTCTCCCCTCCTAAACGTGTTTGAGAGCAATATTGTTTCGTAAAAACAATATGACCCCATTTCTAAAGCAATATTCATGCTAAGCCAGTCAGCTGTTAAATATACCCAGCAGTTTGCATTATGATGAAGCTAAGCCAGAATTTCAATTATTTTCTGGACACATTTAAAATTATAATACTTTACTGGGTTAGTGTTATAGTTCATCCAAATTACTCACAAACTATCATATCAATCTCTTGCAACTGCTAATGCCTTACAGATGCGTGAAGTTGGGCGAAATAAGAGACTGGCCAGGGTGATGACCTTCACACTGGCATTGTGTTTTAAGGCATACGTGCCCCTAAGCACGTGGTTGGCTTATGGTCAAAACTTGCTTTTGCGGCCCATAATATTTAGGCAAAAAGAAATAAGAGGAAATGGACCACTCTTTTTCCAGTTTCTAAGAAAATACTTGGTTCTGTGCAAAATTTTCCCACAGTCCACCCACCCCCTCTTCTTGGAAACTGTCCCTTTCCTGCCAAATGACTTGTTAGAAGCCAGCGTCCGAGTACCCCAGAGGTAGGCCTGCTATTTTTTCCTCCATCCTTAACACTGCTCCAGCAACCTTTGAAAACCTCTGCGTTCTTGCCTCTCCAGGACACTGGGCCTTCATGAGCGCACCTTGTTCCAGACCAGTGGTGCAGGCTACATTCATCAGGGCAGGTGCAGTTAACCAGCAAAGATTTATGAATGTCGCCACCACCAGCCACCGCGTGAAACCTGGGTCTTCCTGAAGAAGGCTTGCCACTCGAAGCCACTGTAATCAACCGGGCCTTCTCATGCCCTTTGCACCGGGTGGAATATCCCAGGCAAAAGTGCCTCAGTTCATTGATGACCACCTATCCAGAGGCTCTGTCAGTAGGCCCTGTTTTCTGAGGGCCCCAGTGTCACTTAAAGAGCAGGAGCCGTGGTGGGGGCTGTTCTGAGCTCACTTTAAATGCTGCTCATGCTCTGAGCTCCGCCAATGTCTGCAATCCACACAGGTGTCCCAAGAGCTAGTGCGAGACTTCACAAACTTACAGAACAAGGTCCAGCCCATCAAAGAAGTCCATCAGAAGCCTATTTAAAAAGATTTCTCACCTATTCAGGTTGTCTTTGCATTGACAAAATGAAGTATAGGAAAACAAGAAATTTATCTTTTTCTAACGTTTTACCTTTAATATCTTGAGTTACACCGTGCCGCAAATAAGCCGCTTGGCACCTGTGGCCATTTAAATGTAAATTTGAATCAATTAAAATGAAATAAAGTGAAAAACTCTGTCTTTATTCTAACAAGCCACATTTTCAGGGCTTAGCGGCAGTTCCTGGGTTGGACAGTTCAGATATTTAACCTTTCCATCGCCGCAAAAAAGTTCCATTGGGAAGTGCTGATCCAGAGATCTTTGTTATTCAAAAGCATCTTGTGACCTCCTGGTCTGACTGTCCACCTGGCCACCAGCCAGCATCCCAGCCATGGCAGGACTTCCTGGAGTGTGACATGGTCCCACTGGTAGCACTCAAGATCATTTTAACATGAATGTTTGGTCTTTTTCTTAACATCTTCAGAGTAAATTAAAAATATATATGATAAGAATTAGGCTAAATGAGGAAAGCCTATCTCAAACACTTACATGCTCATCAAGTTATCCATTCCATTTTAGGTGACTTTCTTGTAATGACACAATTATAGGAGTGGGAGATACATAAGGAATGACCAGGAGGTGAAAGGAAGCAGGTGGCGGTGGTGACAGAGGGTGGCCCCAGGCCTTGGGGATAGGATTGTTCTCTATTTTGGCTACAGTGCGAGCCACTACAAGTCCACCTATGTGACAAAACTATGAAGAAGTGGATACTCACACCTGAGTGTGGGTAATGCTGGCAAGATCTGGGCAGCTCGACAGATCGTGTCAAGTCCACGTCCTGGTGTGGCACTGTCCCCTGGTTACACAGGAGGCCATCCTTGGGGGAAACTGGGTGAAGGGTGCACAGGTTCTCTGTACTGTTCCTTAAACTGCATGTGAATCTACAATTATCTCAAAAGAAAAAAAGTTTAAAAATACATATGACAAGCACATCAAATCCAAAGTGTTTTGGATGTAATTTCTTAGGATAAAGTCGAAGGAACAAATGCCATGCTAATCCATTATTCAAAGGAAAAAATGTTAGCAGAGAATAGCAAAGGGGATGTGAATATGAAAGTAAATTATGGAGTGGTACGTGAAAGGCTGAACTTGGGGGAATTCTATCCCTGTCTTTAGGAAACAGGGCCTGGCGTGAGACAAAACCGGGATCCAATCAGCTGTGGAATCTCGGACAAGTTACTTCTCTGGTCCTCTGTCTTCCTATCCACAAATTGGAGACAATAACAGTACTGTTTTCATGCTGTTGTTTTGAAGCTATGATGTGAGAAGAGATGTAAACTTACCAGTGCCTTTTCCAGTTCATATTAAGAACTTAAGAGATGGTGCTATCGCCATTTCTTTCTATCACGTGCACCTTGTTCCATAAAAATTGGACACGATGAATTAATCACATGATTGCTTCAACAAGGGTCATCCAACTGTTTATGTGAAGGGCAAAGAGTAAACATTTTTGGCTTTGGAAGCAATTCAGCTTCTGTAGCAACTATTCACTTCTGCCCATATAGCACCAAAGTGGCCATCGGCAAGGGAATAGGTATGGAGACATTCTAATACAGTTACTGACAAGATAGGCAGAGGGTCAGATTTGGCAATTTTGGCCATACATTGCCAATCCCTGGATTAAATTAATTTCTTCTGTTGACCTTTGGAAGTGGAGAGACACTAAAGAGAGACATAGTAGACCTTCTCCTCCTTCTCTCTTTCTGCCTGCATCCTCCAAACTTAGGGACCAGTCAGGTGTGAGGCCAACCAGAGGCCAAGTCAAAAAGCACTTGCTTATGGTCCCACACCATGTACTTCTATTGACAGGAGCCCATCACGGATCCCCTGGGTCATGTACACAGTAGGCGCTCAATAAATACTGAGTGATTGATTGACCCATTAACAAAGACAGCTGACTCCTGTCACAGGTTAACAGAAACTAGATGGCCAGGGCTCCCTGGGTGACCTCGCCCTGAGTGCTGGAAGAGAGGGAGACAGATCCAACCAGCCCTCGCGCTGATTTAATACCACGGTGATGGCATAGCGTTTTATGAGATATTATGTCGCTTAATCACTCAAATCTTCACAACACTACTATGGCAACATTTGGTAACTTGGTTTTATAGCTAACAAAACAGAAACTCGGGGAAACCAAGCGGTTCTTCTAAGACTGCATATTAACTGGCAGGACTGAGAGGCCAATCCCGTTGTTCCTGACACAGGTCTCTTTCTTTGATATTATAAAAGCTGAACAAATGGAAAAGTGACCAGCTGCGACTCCAATAATACTGCAACTCTAAATAGTAAAAGAGGAAGAGGGGATAGGTTTCAATACACTCATTTATTTTTATTATTTGGAATATAAGTAAAAATCTCATTAGAGCAATATTTACATCAAAGAATAAATAGGAAATGCCCTAAAGTTATAACATGTAATAAAGAATACTTCTGACATAAAAAAATTTTGTGCATGTTTTTGATAAAGTGTGTATACACACACACACACACACACACACACACACTCACATGCACACCTAGCTTAGCTGTGAAGATGCCAGTGACCAGAGGAGCTCTGGTGACAGGCCTAGGATTTGAGTCTCAGCCTTGATACATTCTGACTATGATCCTGGGCACTGTCCCTTTATCTGTTAATAATAATAATGATAATGATAATAATAATAATAATGATAATAATAATAAAGATACAATTAACTCTTCCCCCGTGCCACCGTTATAAAGGTGAAAGAGGATGCTGTGTGCAGAGTGCTTCTCACGCACTGTAGGAAACAGTAGCCATTATTTTTATGAAATGTGTGTGTGCATAGAAGTGTGTGCTCGTCTTGCCTCTTAATTAGAGTAGCCTGTGCTCAGTTACCATGTCAAATCCTTATTCTCCAAAGGGCTTAGCGTGGTGAGTTCATTTAGGGGCACTTTCCTAGATATGTGTGGAAGTGGAGCGCGGTTTGGAAGTGAGGCAACCCTATCACCAAGGGTATTGTTATTGTTGTAATAAGGCTCAGGTGTTCAAATGGTTTATTTAAAACAGGAATTCTGAACCTCATCAGCGTTGCCCTTTGGGACAGGAGAATTCTGCTCGTGGGGCGTCCCATGCGTGGTGAGATGCTCAGCAGCAGCGCCAGCCTCTACCCACTAGATGCCAGTAGCACCCCCTCCCCACACTCCTGCCTCATCCGGTGGAGACAAAGATGTTTCCAGATACTGCCAAAGGTCCCCTGAGAGGCAAGATCGCCCTTGCTGAGCTCTAGATCTCCTGGTGTCTGAAAACTCCTCACGCGAAATTTAAATCAATAGTAGGGTCGCCGTTCAGGGAATGGACGCTCCCAGGGTTAGAAAAGTCAGGTGAGTTTGGGGGTCAGAGAAGTCTCAGTTTAGAGAAAGCAATTTGCTTTCATATGCAGAATTTTTTACTCCAACAAAGGACTTTAGGAGAGAAAATGCTGATCTCACGTGGCTTTTCGAATGGCATTCTGCAAACTCCAGGCGTGCTGTAAACGTGCCCAAAGAGGGAGCCCGGCGCCAGCCTCGCAGGCGATGATGCATTGTGTGAGCGCTGGGCTGAGCCACGCATTCCTAGGAAATACTTCAAAAAGTTATTTTTTTACCATCAAAACAAACAAGGGTCAGCGGGTCTCCCTCGCAGCCTCTGTCTATTTATAATTGTATTTTATATAAACATATTTTGTGACTGTGGAAAAAGACTTCACGGGCACACAATGGCAAGCGTTCTTCAAAACTGTCTTTAATTATTCATTCGGCTGTGCTATATTTTATGTTTCTTTTCATAAATGTTCATCTTTATTATTGCCTTACTGAGGGGGAGGGAAACACACACACAGAGTAATACCTGTTATTAAATGACCTATCAGAGTGACATGGATAAATGTGGCGAGCGATTTAATTGTTTCCTATCTGCAGTTTTATACAGTTTCTATCAAACTGAAGGGTAATTTTTTTTAGTAGCTGCTTATTTTAAATGTACAAAACCCTTGTGTGTAATTCCATTAGCTGCCCTACAGCATTGCAATCTACAGTTTCCCCGAGGCTGTTGTGAAATATTGATGAAATCCTTGCTTTTGCGGCTTCCTCTGATACACTAAACATTTGTCTGATGTTAGTTGAACTTGAATGGATCTGTTCAGAGCTCTATCAGTAGTGACTTCAAAGGGAGTAAGGCTGTTACAGTGTTTTTTCCTCATTTTTCTTTCTTTCCTTCTTCCCCCTCTTTTTTCCTTTTTTTTTTTTTTAACAAACTGAAGTTTCCAAGCTCTATTGTGGCATAGAGACTTTAGAGAAACAAAATTCATTTCAAATGGTCCCCAGTACCCGACAAACTGCTGATATCTACAATTGCAAAAAAAAAAAAAATCTGATTAGTTGATGATATCGCTGTTGATATGTTGATATAGAAGTAAACACTGTCCCTTAACACACACATGTGCATATTCACTCAGAGAGACAGCAGGAGGAGGGTGCAATAGCACAACAATCAACTTGGCCTTGTGGATCCATATTCTATGTTTCTGGGGGTCTGCCGCCAGGACTCTCCCATCCAGCAGCCTGGAATGGGCACCATGAGTGATAAAAATCATCTCAAACGGACTGTTTTCCAATGTCAACTGTGCATTGACGTTCACAGCATTCAGAACCAGAGCTCATATTTATCCGTGCTTTCTGTTCAGATCGTGAATTTTTATATCTGCTGGTTTCGATATTTTGTTTATTTATTTATTTATTTTCATTGTAGATGGACACAATACCTTTATTTCATTTATTTATTTTTTAATGTGATGCTGAGGATAGGGAACCCAGTGCCTCATGTGTGCTAGGCAAGTGCTCTGCCACAGAGCTGCAACCCCAGCCCCAGGTTCCGTATTTTCCAACATGATAAGTAATGTTTTAGGATGTGAGAAGCAGTCACATGGTCCCTAAAGCTGGGTTTCTCAGCCTTGGCACTCTTGGCACTTGGAGCCTGGTACCTCTCTGTTGGGAGAGCTGACCTGGCTTTGGAGAACCCGAAAGGCATCCACTCACCCCAGGTGCCAGTAGCAACCCTTTCCCCCAGCAGTAACGATTAAAATGTCACCAGACATTGCCACGTGTCCCTGGAGGTGGAGAACAAGATTGTCCCTCCTCGTCCAGGATGAGGATCACTCAGTGAAGATCCAGAAGTTTCCTCCACTGTAACAGAAGGGCACTGACCCTGCTATTTCCACAGCAATGTGGCGATGGGAATTCTCCAGAGAAACGTCTCACAGGACCATTTCCAGATTGGCCACCTAGAACACTGTGGGCTCATATTCAGGAGTCCAGGCAATATTTGCCACTTTGCATTTTAGAATCCTCTGGAAACAGGAAGCAAGCAGAACGGTAGCTTCCTGTCCTGCTATTGTTCCTGAAACCTCTAGGAACTGGCTCCAAGGGCTGGTTCCTGGGCTGGATGGCGTGGCTTTATAAAACATCTTTTGTCCACGAGTGATGCCTACAGTGGTTTCCATCCAGTTCCCTCCCAGCCCACAGAGACACGGCTGACCTGGAGAGCCACCTTTGCCCTGGATCTCTTTATATAGCTTTTCAGGCAGAAACGCCAGCAGCACCGCCTTGCCATTGGCTTGGAGCTTCAGACCAGCCAACACGGCCCATGCTTTATAGCCACACCTGTCCTCAGTTACAAGTCCTTCGAAAGCAGATGGCTCAATGTACTCCTGATCTTTAAACTGTGTGATATGATATTTAATTAACTTCATGTCTCCCTCCTCTGCAAACTTGTAATGTCCACATGACCGGGACACCTGTACCTTGTACTTCTCTGGAGCTCAGTCCAGGACACAGAGTAGGGGCTCAGCTCTGTACACTAAGTGGTCAATTGTTGAATGCAGGGGTTGGAGACATCCTGCCTCCGCCACCTTTCCTCATTGGGAGCAGCTCTCCACACCCCACCTTTCTACCTGGCGATCTGGAAAGAAGACATGGAAGTAGAACCAACAGGACAGAACCATAGAGAAAGGCAACCCTGATCCCACAGTCTCCCTCGCTGGCCTCCCCTGCCCCAGCATCGACTCTTGGAGGATGAATATTATCCACTTGTGTTTTTTCACACAGTAATTTCGGATCAGTTCCCCCAACATAGGTTACTGCATGTGTATCTGAGGGTGGTGGCTCTGTTTCTCCTCTCATCTCTCTTTCTCCGCTTTGTCCTGAAAATCCATCCCCATCAACAAACTGGCCACTGAGTGCTGGCCATGTCTGCACAAGACACAGACGTGCATGGGCTCCCAGTCCCAGCTGCAGGGACACACCCGTGTCCTCTTGGGGTGGTGCAGACCATGTGGGCCACCTGTGCAGGGAAGCCACAGAACAGAGATGCAGTGCCCAGTCCTCTAAAAGCAGGTTGAACAAAGGAGAAAACTGATGTTTGTCATGTGAAGAAGAAGGAGATCAATAAAAGAAAAGAAAGAGTATTCCACATTCCTAAAAACAGCCATGGAGATTAAAAGTGAATTAGCTGTAGAGACTCAAAGCAAAAAGCCCTTCACGGCAAACCTCCTTCAGGTAAGGAGAAAGCCCAGCCTTCCCCTGGGCCTCGGCCTCTCCAGGAAAGAGGATGTTTGTCAAAGCAGCAGCCGCGACTTCAGTCTGTTTCCCTGTCAGTGTATCTGGGGCTGGAGAAGCTTATTTTCTGCAAGTGCCTTCAGCCCCCGACATGTCTGCAGTCTATTTATGTTTGGTTAAAACAAACGGAATAAGCCGTGGAGAGGGTATCATTCACAGGGTGACAGGAGGGAGAAGATGAGGCCTGCTTGACACCCTGCATATACAAATCATCGAATGTCTTTCTAACTAGCTCCACTTGTACATCAATCCAGGAGCCCCTTCAGAAAGGATCTGCAGTAAAGTGATTTCACTTCAGCTGGCAACACATGAATTGCATTATTGAAGGCTGTTCTTGGGTTGTCTACAAAGCCACTGAAAGCCATGGAGGTGGTCCTACCAAGAGATGATTCTGGAAGCCACTCAAGGCAGGCCTGGAAGAGGACCCAAGCACTAGGAAGCGCCCAAAGGAGTCACTCAGGGGGCCAGAAGCAAAGCAGAAGAGCCAGGAGAAAGGTCCTCAGAGGGCCATCACAGCCTTGACCATGGTCTGAATCCCCTGCCTTAGTTGTTCAGCACGTGTTTATTGAGCATTTACTATGTGGCTGATAAAAGTCCCGGCTCCTAGGCTTTAAGAAACACCCAGCCCATTAAAGGAAGGAGATGGCAGATAATGCCCTTCTCCACCCTGGCAGCTGGCACCCTCTGCAGGGACATGAGGCGGGGCCTGTGGCTCACTGCTTGCTGCTCCCCTCTCAGCTGTGACAGCAAAAGCCTTCTGATTTGAAAGTCCTTTTGAATGGAGCAAGAATATTAGCGTTATTTTAAATACTGAATCAGCCAGCTTCTCTGTGTAATCATAATCCTAACAGCACAGTCCTTTACTGAGCACGTTCTCTGTGCCAAGCACTTTACCTTTTTCATCCCTTCAACAATTACTGTATTTTATCTAATCTAAGAGGCCATTCAGGAAGCTGCGGTACTTATATTTTGCACCACTGTGAAAGAAAAATGCTTATAATTAAACCATGACACACTGCTGTCCTCGTCTCACTTAGAATCTCTATTTTATACTTACTAAAAGACTCTTTTAGACTTTTTTTTAAAACAACAAAAAAAAGATCTTTATAGTGTAACACTCTTGTGTTTATATAAAATGGAAAAGATAAGCAAAATAAATTGGTTAAGGCATTCCCGAAATAGCTTCCCACTGCCCCCGGCGGCCATCTTAAGACCCGTTGATTGTGAGGTTCACCGTCGCTGCTGAGGGCTGAAGCAAGTGAGGGAGGCCTTGGAACCAGCACAGTGCCGTCTGACAACACGTTGAAGGTAGAGCGCAGGGACACCAAGTCCCAGCCCTTGTGGTGTCTGAACGTCAGTCAAGAACTTAGTCCATTGAGCCTTATCACCAGCCCTCAACTGAGCAAACTCAGTTTGTATTGGACTAAAGAGAGAGAGAGAGGCCAGAGGAGAGAGAGCCTTCCAGTCAGAAAGAGAATCTTCAGAGTAAATCCAGACATTACCAAATAGTTGCAATACTAACCAAGACAAGTTGACATCCCAGACTCCCTGTGCCCTGAGACCAGAGACTGCAATACCGTAGACGAGATAAAAGGACACAATCAAAGAGCAGGCGTCATGCATTGGAATTTTCTTCCAAGCAATTAAGAAGTTTTTAAATGTGGGTTAAATGTTTTTAGGAAACTTATGCAACAACCGAGAAAGGGCCACAGGCCCAGTGGAGAGCTCCCCCACAGGCCCAGAATCCAGGGACCCTGGGGGTGGGCCCTTCTCCTGGACTTCTCTGGCGTCTGCTCCAACCACACTGAACTCTTTGCCAGGACTCTCTCATCTCGGCCTTTGCACTGGTTCTTGCCTCCCTGTTTCCCCATCCATCTTCAACACAACTTCCTAACAAAGCCTACTCTGCCTGCCCTATTGACCAGGTACCTGCCTCCCCACTCTCAGTACCCCCAATCCCCTTACCCTGCCACCACAATTGGCAACTTCTAACTGACCCTAGAACAGACTTTGATCGTGTCTTTTGATAATTAGAATCCTTCTGTGTTCATTTGTCAGCTCCAAAGAGGTATTTGTCTGCTCAGCTGGACCCCGTATGGAAGTACCTTTGCGTGGCCTGCGGCAGGTGCTTAAAAGTATCCCTTGAAATGCTCAATGAATATTTAAAGAAACTGGGACATTTTTAATTGTATAAAGTGAGGAAAACAGCCACTCACAGAATTTTCTGGTCTGGGGTAGGCTCACACCTACAATCTATTCTCTGATTAAAAATAATAATAATAAAAAAACTAGAAGACAATGTTACCAACACAAAGAAATAATAGATATTTGGGATGACAGATAAGCTGATTACCCTGATTTTATTGGCACACATTGTACATAGGTATAGAAATATCACAGTGTATCACACAAATATCTACAATGATCAGATATTAATTTTTAAAATTAAAAAATAAGTAAAATCCTGCCATTTAAAAAAATAGAAAAAAGAACTGACTAAGCTACAGGGGTGGAATCCACTTCTTGGGAGCAGGGTGGCCCAGAGGAGCTGGGGGATCCTCGTTTTGCTATCAGTGCTGGGACCGTGCGTGACACTGAGCTGGCTGGCTCTGAACTGGCTTGGTTTCCCATCCTACCTCTGCGGGCTTCACTGGAGAGCCTCTTGCAAATCATGTGTGGTGCTCCCAGGCCTCAGCTGCCATCCATCTAAGGTGCACGTGAAGGTACCCACCTCGCAGGAGTATTTCCAGATCAAAATACACCCTGAGCACTTCACACTGGACCAAGCACCCAGTAAGTGCTTGGAGAAATGAAAGGAAGCTTTCCCTTCAGGTCCTCCAATAAGAGGAGAGGTTGCACAAGGTGCAAATTCTGGTGTCTGGAAGTCATTGAGATTTGGAATCTTCATTTTAAGTTGGTTCGCTTGAGTAATTAATTCAAATTTAAGGTTTCATTAGTGAGGTGCCCAGGATTTAGCAACAGTGTTAGTTGAACATGAAAGGTCTTTTAAGGATGAAAGATTTAAAAAAAAAAAAAAAAAAAAAAAAGCAGTTCTTTTACAGCTCAGTCCTATGAAGCAAATCCAGTCACTCCTGATGGGTGAGTCAGTCAATGATGTGAATATAATGCCCATGTCACACTGATGCACTTGTGATTTTTTCCGACACATCATTGTTTAGCGACACTAAGTAACAGCCCCTAAAACAGAGTCCATCAACCCCACCCTGTCCAGATCAGTGGTCGTGACGGGCCCATTGTCCTGCGCTCTTCCTCCTCCTCTTAGCTCAGCAGGACCACAGTCTGCCTCAGGAGTGTCATGTCACCTCTCCCTAGTCTTTTAAAATTCTGACCTGTTCACAGTTCCACCATCTCTCCACTTCTTTAAGCTCCCTGTGCAGCTGCCATCCATCTTTCTTTATAAGGTAGCATGTTGTATTTACGAAGCATTCCTTTATTTATTATGAAGTAATCAAGTGTTTGTAACTGAACCAGGACTTTCACTCTGTTGACTGTTTTGGTTATGCTCTGGATATATAATGTAGTTGTTTATGTTTTAAAAGCAGTCTATCCTGTCCTAATTTTTCCCATAAGTGCTATAATTACAATGCAATTTTTTTTTTTTTTTTTTTTTGCAAAATGCAAGGTTTGTCCAGGAACCTACACTGCATTATAACAGAAGCAGGCACATCTGCACTGGGCACAGCAGCTCAGCAGCACACAGTGGTACACGCAGACCCTGAGGATGAGCTGGGATTCAGAGGTGAGACTGGCTCACTTCAAAGCTGGAGTCAATCAGCTCCAGGTCCATAGTAACTTCTGGAAGCCTAGGACTCCTCATCTTTAAAAATGGAGTTAATGATATCACGCCACCACTGCATTGTTGTAAGGCTAAAATAAAACATTATGTGTAAGGCGCCAAGGGGTGCGATTAGAATGTTGACCACATAGAAGCAGCTCATAAGCAACAGGGTCCTAATGAAGCGGTAGAGAACAACCAACCTGTGTCATGGCAACTTGGGGGTCAGATGGAGGTCTCGAGATCGATGCTTCTAATTGATTTCAACAGAACTGCTTTTGTGTGTTTGGAGCCCGGCTTACCTCTGCCTCACACCCAGCTGCATCCCAAAGTGAGAATTCCGCTCTCTGGTCTTTTATGCTAGCACTGGACAATGGGCTTCTTTGCAGTTTATTTGGAAAAAGATGATATTGAGCACATGCATCTGCCTCTATGCCTGTGTGTGTGTACGTGTGTGCGTGTGTGTGTTCATCTGTGGGTATGTGTGTGTGTGTGTGTTCGGGTTTCTTTCCTCTACATTTGAAAAAATATAGCTGAGAAAAGATAATGCTCCCACAGCTGGGAAAGATGAGATCATTTGTAAGTGGCTTGTTAAAGCGCACATCATTTTCCTGATCAGCGGTAGCGAGGCTGCATCTTCAGGAGCTGATGCGATTTATCATGTTATTATATATTTAGGGGCTTTTTGAAAATGCTGTTATTTACTCAACCGACTGTGTATATAGACTATTTAAAGCAGATTTTTGACCCAATAGACTGTACCAGCCCCATCCATCCTCTCAACGAGCATGTGGGGACGCTTAAATATGCAGATTATTGGCACAATAGAACATGAGCGCTGCTAGCGTGGACGGGTGCTTGGAAGTCGTTGGGGGATGATGTGTCTCCAAGAAGCATGTTCGAGGCAGACCCATCCAGAGAGCCAGGCTCCTGGAGAATCATGCACCAGGATGGAGGGGACGCTGGCTTTGGAGGGAAGATTTTGGCTTCCAGAAACAGGACACTCTTACTAGCATTAGTTTGTGTGAGGCTAAAAAGAGCAGAATGAAAGATGGCCTCTTCCTAGGCCATTATCAGGTGGATCCATGCAACCATTTCCCATCTTTGAGTCACAGAGTCAGAATTCAAATTCCAGGGAGCAAGAGTTTGATTGGCCAGGTGGATGTCACGTGCAAGTACTAAAAAAAATTTTAAAATAAAAGAAGGGGAAGGAACAAAAAGAAAAGAGAAAATCCTCATGTTTTTGTTTCACTTCTAGAATCTTTAAATAAATTACCAAATATTTAAGTACACACTTGACACACACATACACACAGGTTATCTCGACTGTGTGGGGAAATGATCCAGATGCTCTAGAGTCATTATATATTAAATGCCCAGAGACCTGAATCTATGTCCTGTTGACTCTTCCCAATGTATCTGTGAGAGAGATTTATACAGAGGGGACCTGGTGATGTTCTTCTTACATCAGACCCGATTTGATCTTACACCTTAAAAAAGTGTAAGGCAGGTGTAGAAGGACAGACCCTGCAGGATCTCACTCATGTGGAATCTAAAAAGCAGATCACATAGATGTTGAAAGTAGACTAGTTGTCACCAGAAGAAGGGGTGGGTGGGGCAGAGGAAGAAGACGGGTTGATCAGTGGGCACAGGCAGCCGTTAAGTAAGAGGACCAGAGTCTGGTGTTCTTTTGCATGGCATGATGACTATAGTTCATGAAAAGGCATTATGGATTTCAAATTAGCTAGAAGAGAAGATATTCGAATGTTCTCACCATCAAGAAATGACAAATGTTCAAAGTGATGGAGATGCTAACTACCCTGATTTGACCATTGCACAAAACATACACATTATAGAAATTGCTTGTTGTACCTTAAAAAGATGTGCAATTATTATGTGTCAAGAATATGTATACCAAGGAACCAGTGTGTATCATGCAAAATGTTAGGACATAGCAAGATAAGATAAAAGACCAAAAGGAATATGGAGGACAAGAGGGTGGATGAAATCCAAGCCCTCTGTAGGTATCCACCACTGGAGACTGTCAGGTCACTGGACAGTGGAGACCTCCCCTGGAGGCTCCTGGGAGAAGAGCCAGTTTGGAACTACCCAGGTGAATGCTGACACAGTGACAAAGGTGCCTATTATTTGCCCATCTCCTTTGTGGGTTGGAACAGAGAAATGAAGGCAGGCCTTAAGAAAACCATTCTTAAACTCAGCCTAACCTAAAATCAAAGGTTAGTAAACCTTGAAGAACTTTCCATTTGATTATTCAAACTATCAATTCAAAGAGACGGAAGCCCTCAGCATCTCCCAGACTTTGGGCCATTTCCAAGAACAGCTTCATCCACCATCCAGGGCAGGTTTGGCCCCAGATCCGACTTGCTATTTTATATCAGTTGCCTCATTTAAAAGCTAACCTAGTTAATTAAGAACTGAAATAGGTCAGGATTTATTTGGCAGTTACTGGAGTTGCTTAGAAATGTGACTCCCTTTCATGATTAACCAACCTGTTTGTTTGTTGGTTTGTTTCTTGTCTCATAAAAAAAAAAAAAAAAAAAAAAAAACAAACTTCAACTGATAAGGGTATTTAAATGAATCCAAAAGGAATTGATTGAGAATAATGTAGGAGCCTATTGGATTTTTCAGTCAAGACTTGAAAGAATAAATACTAAAAATCCTGAGACATTCACCCCGTTAACGTTGCTCTTCAGGACTAGGGTTTTGTTCATGCAATAACGAGGGGACGTGTTCTGAGAGTTTATCATCGCCAACATTCGGTGCTCTCTCTGCAGCGATCTCATTTATTTCTCACTGCAATCTTTGAGGCAGGTATTCTTATTATCTCCAATTTATAGGAGAAGCTGAGGTCCCCAGAGGTTGTTACTCTGCTCAAGGTGATCGTGTGGGACATGACAAAGGAGGGATCTGTCCCCAGGGAGTTGAGCTGTAGACCACGTGCCCTGCAGTTACATGTGATAGCATCTGCAAGGGTGGGCATGTGCCTTCTCCACTAGTCCTCCTGGAATAACAGACAGCCCCCCACCCCATGCAGCCCCCTGCTTCCCTGACAACCAGAGAGGACATGAATCACACTCTCCCTCATCATCCCAAAGCTTCAGCTGACCTTGATGTTGCAGAGATCTGGAGCTCCTGACTGATAGGGCTAAATGATTCTTTGATGGGGACTGTTCTGTGAATTGGAGGGAGTTTCTCAATACCCCTGGCCTCTACCCACGAGATGCCCATGTATCCCTTTCTCTATTTCTAACAACCCAAAATGTCTTCAGACTTTGCCACATGTCCCCAGACATTGCCATATGTCCCCTGGGGCAAAATCACTCCAGGTAGAAAAGCCTTGGGTTAAAGTATGATGGGGACCCAGCTGGCTCCTGGGACCACATGCTTTCTGGACATCAGCTGCCAGATGGTGACCCGATGGACTCACTCTTCACAGGGTGGGCTTCTAGATCCCTGGATCCACACGGTGGTGCCTGACCCGGATTTTCTCTTTCTCCCAGTGGGACCGACACACTTTCAGCTGAACACCTTGTGTGGAGGCCTCTGCCCACCAAAGGGAGGTCCTGTTAGAAGAGACGGTTCCCGCTGTGCTCTGTGGGTTGAGGAGTTGAGACCAATAAGTAAAATATAAGTTTGTGAGATAGAAAATCACACTTCACTAACATAATTGTTCATTTATCTGTTTCATCATTCACTTATTCTTATGTTGAGCCAATCTTTGAGCAAGGTGTGCTGTGGATGGCAGTGGGATACAACGGTGAACCATATATATTTGACCGTAGAGCTGCCAGCCTCGTTGTGAAGACAAGGTAGTAAACAGGAGAGTACAATGATTAGAAATTGAGATAAAGACTGAAGAAAGAAAGAAAGAAAGAAAGAAAGAAAGAAAGAAAGAAAGAAAGAAAGAAAGAAAGAAAGAAAGAAAGAAAGAAAGAGAAAAGAAAAGAAAAAAATAGATGACTGAAATGGAAAATCACATTGACCATTAGGGGAGTTGGGGGGGAAATCAGGTGACCCTGTGGGTAAAGAGACTGTCAGGATGAAAGAGGCCTAGACAGGGAAAGGGAGGAGCAGATTTTCTATGTTGGAGAGCTACAAAGACCTAGAAGGAGGAGAGACTTTGGTAATTTTAGGGAACAGGCCGAAGAATTTTGGCATTTGACTCCTAAGCAAAAGGACATGATGGAGATAGAGCCACTAGGGAAGCAGGACCAGCCATGGTAGGAATGGCCCAGAGAGTGCAGAACCCGAGAGCTCAGGAGGTCACTGAGGAAGTGACACAGATGAACTAAACAATTCCCTGTCGCTGTCACGCAGGCAGATGGACTGCAGGAGACATCGGCACCCCTCAAAGAAGAGAAGGAACTGGTGGCGTGGAGATGGATACCAGGGCACAGAGTTTAGATTTATTATGGAAACAGAAGAGACAACCCAGTTAATGAACTAGGCCTGGAGAATGAGGGAGAAGGAAGAGCCCCGCACAGACTTTAGAGCTAAATAGACCCAAATTCAGGTTACCATTCCGCTGTGCGACTCTGGGGACATTACTAGCAATCTCTGCAATCCAATTTCAGCCTCTGTATGGAGGGAAGTGAATAAACAGTGCCATTGTGGGAAATCAAACAAGAAATGACACCACGGACTCTTACAGATTCGCTCTCCTAGAAAGTTAGCTACTGAATTTTTTGGATTTTTTTAGAATTTTTTAAAAATTTGTTCTAATTAGTTATACATGACAGTAGAATGTCAGAAATAGGCAGCCCAGAACTGGGAGTTCCCCGTCACTGAAGATGCTCCAGTTTATGCCGGGTGGCTCCTTGCCTGGAGTGCTGGGGAGAGGAAAAATGCTTAGCATGAAATCTTGACCCAGATGTTCCTCCCAGGTCCTTGGCTTTGGTGAGAGGGAGCCACGTTGGAAGTGCACCTCCATTTCTAAGTGGGAGGAACAGAAAGGCACTCTCTAGGTGGCCTGTACAGAGGGCCAGTCACAATGATCATGTTGGTGAAGAATCCCATGTGAAAAAGGGTAAAAAAGTCCAATAACAAAGCTGTTCATGGTGGAATTGAAAGATACTCTACCTGAGGACTTGGCCTAGGACCTGAGAGGTTTTATGCCTCTGATTTCTGATTTTGGAGACAGAAAAGACTTTTCACCTGAAAAGCAAGAACCAGTCCCCTTTCTGACGTTGCCAGTTTAGCTTCTCAGAGGGAACGGTGGGCTTTTTTCTTTCTTTCTTAATGGGAAGTGGTCACAGCCATGAACTTTGCAAAAGAAGCAGGTTAAAATTTGTCCGTTCTTGGCTAATGCAGTTAGACGTTTTCGAGAAAAGGCAATGAGAAGTGGTCATTATCCATTATCTGCATGAAATATTTCAGAGAAAGAAGCGGCGTTTGCCAAAAGAAAGAAAAGATGTTTGACTTTGAGCCAGGCAAGAAGGAAATAAGATCACCTCCCAGCTCTGTGGGACGGCTGTGCTAACGATGTTATTTCAAGTAGAACTGGAATATACATCTGAAAAAATACAAATGGCGCTTCAGCTTCATATACTTTCTGAAGGTCATTCTGGATAATGATTCACTGTCCCTTTTCTTGGCAATAATAATAATGGTAATAATAATAAAAACAAAAACTTTTTCATCTTGGAAAGAACTATGTTGGTGTATGTGTTTCTATAACCTGTGTAGGAAAAATTACAGAAAATAATTGCTCGTATTTTGCTGGAAATGGTTGCTACAGCCTGAACAGTCAAAGTCGAATAATCTTAATTTGATAGCAAGATCTCAGTCCTTTTGTGTAGTTTCTTTGTTCCTGTTTTGTTTCACTTTTTTCTCCTCTGTTCCTGATTTATGGCTCTCTTGGTGTGAGGATAATACAAGGATAATGATCTCTAAACTGGAGCCACCAGAAAGCTTATGAAGTGGCCTCCTTCTCACCCTTCTCCATGAATATTTTCCCACTCTGCTTTTTTAAATTGTCACCAAGACACGTCGCAATAATAATACATGCTGGACTGAAATTCTACGTGGCTGAATGTGAGATATTTTTCCTGGAGACCTTGAGCTTTGAGCATTAGTCATTTCTCTCAATGCAAAGCCCGAGGCCTCTCACAAAGACCTTTCTCTCTCAGATGGTGGCTTGCGCTATTTCTTGAGGATTACAGACATGATCATTATGGGTAATGACCTAATAACTTGCTATTCGATGAATGCACATCACTTCTACGGAACTTCCCGGCACATATACCACTGGCTCCTTGTACAAATGATTTTATATTAAAGAACAAACCCCAAACTGGAGGAAGCTCTTTTCTTATGCATGACACTTACAAAGCTGGTTCGTATCTAATGCAAATACCATCTAAAAGCTGTTGGCTTGGAATAAGATTTATGGATAACAAAGAATGCCGAAGCAAACGGATTTCAGCCGCCTGTAGGCTGAGGTTGAAGACCAGGGCGCACGGAGTTTGTAAAGTGCGTGCAACAGTGCTGAGAAATTGGGAGATAGTGCTACAGCCTGGGTTTTCCATACTTTTGGTAGTGGGTACTGCTAACAATCCAGAATACATACTGGTATGGCTCCCACTTTGTTAATGAGCATGCTGGGCCATTGAGAGTTTCAGTTACCCCCACGATCAGGGTAAGTAGTAAGTGTCAGACCTTAGTTTGGGTCATGACACCAACGTCCTGGACCATCTCACCTATGCATTACTGATCCCTGAATCAGTGGTTTATCTCTTTCTGGCTCTATGTTCCCTGTGCAATAGAATCATGGAGCAGTTGTCTAAAATAGTTACTTAAGTCTGCCCATGGAGCTGGTGTGCCCTATGTTCCCTAGGAACATAGGCACAGAGAAGCATATTGCTAGCCGTCTTTCTACTAATTAAAAGTTTTAGAATGAGCATCAGGCTTCTCAAACCTCCTTGAGCATATGAATGCCCTGAGGATTTTGTTCAGTGATTCCTATTCTGTAGGCTCGGGGCAGCCTGAGAGTCTGCATTTCTAACGGGCTCCCAGATGATGCTGATGCTGCTGGTCCATATTCTGGGTAATGAGAATTTATAGTGCATTTGTCTTCCACTTCCTCCTTTATCCTGAATTGGGGGGACAACTGGTGAGATAGGCAGGCTGGGGATGGTCAGTACCATGTGCCAGATGAGGAAACTGAGGCCAAAGAACTAGTGTGAGAGAATCACGAAAGCACATGAGATCTTCTGCTCTTGAGTTGTCTTGGCCCCCAGCTTAGAGGTTGCAAAGGTCAGGCCCCAGACAAGTCTGTTTCATCCTATAGTTGAACCACACAAAACATCTGGCAACCTTAGACCCTGACAGCTTCTTGGGCAGAGGCTGTATTCTTCCAGACTGTAGCACAAACTTTTTAGGCATCCACAGCTCCTGCAGTTCTCTCTTTCTTTAGCTGAGTGTCCACCACTACAGATCTTCACTGGGGAGGGTTGCTTTTCTTCCACCTGGTCTACTTTGTCCATTGCCTTCACCTGACTTCCTATAGGAACATGCGACCTTTTCATGACTTCTCTCTCCCAACCTCAGGTCCAGCTTCTGTCTGTAGCTCATCTCTCTCTGCTCCTTGGCCTTTGGAGCACCACCGGGGCAGAAGTCCCCTTGAAACTCAAACTGTCTTATCTATGGTGGCTGCAGAATAAATATTTATTGATTCAAGGAATAAACAGACTAACCACAAAGAGTTGACCTAGTGTCCACTACCCTGACCTGAACTATCATACTAGTTCAGGTATGAACTAGCAACTCTGTTGCTGCCTAGTGGGACGTGGAGAAAGTCACAAAGCACAATTAGAAAATAGCCATATAGGCCTGGGGCTGGGGATCAGTGGCAGAGCGCTTGCCTCGCACATGTGAGGCACTGGCTTCGGTCTTTCCCACCACATAAAAATAAACAAATAAAATAAAGGTATTCTGTCCATCTACAAATACAAAATAAAAGAAAGAAAGAAAATAGCTATGTAGTCTAAAGAGCTGGGACAATGACCCAAGAATGTGCTAATGACAGGACGTTAAGAAAAAATGGATTTTTTTCATGCAGGCCCCACCTGGTACACATTCATTACACATGTGAAACATTCTAATGAAGTAAATAGTCTTTGGGACTTTTTTTTTTTTTTTTTTAGAGAGAGAGAGAATTTTAATATTTATTTTTTAGTTCTCGGCGGACACAACATCTTTGTTGGTATGTGGTGCTGAGGATCGAACCCGGGCCGCACGCATGCCAGGCGAGCACGCTGCCACTTGAGCCACATTCCCAGCCCCATCTTTGGGACTTTTTTTAAGAGACGTGGTTTGTGATGGTCATCTATTTCCATGGGGCAGAGATGGTCTCAGGATGCGCCTCCGTTACTGCACCTACTCTGTTTCCAACACGCCTTAGAACCAGGATCCTACTTGACATCCAGAGAGAGGAGGGACCAGTGTGCCTCTCTCCACCAGTGTGTGTCAGCCACACTTACACTAATGAGTTCTGTATGATGTGGCAGGAACGAAAATCCATAGGCCATGAATGTGGGGTTGCTGTTGAAATTTTTCCTGGCTGGGAATGTGCGTGAACTTCATAGCTTGCACAGACCAGAGAGAGGGGGCCTTGGCTTGCGGTGCCTGGATTCTCTGTAAATGAAGAAGATGAGAGCTCTGGGGTCGGGGGTCTCCGCAGCCCTCTGGCCTTCCACTGTCCTGAAACAAAAAGCAGATGGCTCCCTCAGAGGCCCCCACTCTGGGCCTGGCCACCATTGAAAAGTAGCTCAGCTTTCCTGAACACTAAATCCTCTGTCTCTGCTCATCCTGCCAACAGGAGTGCCAATTAGTGCCAATAATAATATACATGCTAACGACTTTTAGACCACAGTCGCCAAAACACTGGAGACGGTGACAGGAGGCCTTGCTCTGTATCTTGGCTTAGCCCACCTACCGGGTCCATGGCGAGAAGTCCTCCCACCCCTCATCAGCATCCATCTGCACACTGCAGAATCTCCGTGTGGTTTTAAACTGTCATTTAGGGTGGGAGATTGGCGAAAATGATCCTGTCAGCATGGGATATGCAGTTAAATGAGATCTTAGTTGCTCTCTGGCTTATTTTTGAAAATCAGCCTTCTTGAGTTTTAAATTGTTCTTGGGTTCTAAGAGTTCCACCTCTCCTGCCGTTTTAAAAACCTGTCAGCGATTTCACTGTGAATACTCAGTTGAGGATTTTTGAGACAACTATGGGAATGTATACCAGCAACAATCTGATGTCAAACATCTGACCACCTGCAAATTATTTTTCTCAATTTCATTTAAATCTTTGTGACTAGAAGATTGGGGAACAATAGAAGTGGTCACTTTAAAAAAAAAACACCATAATTTTACTTTTTTTAACATTTAACATAAGATTTTTTTTAAAAAAATTTCAGGGTCATTTCTGAATTTTATCCACATCTATTAGGGTCAAACATTTGCAGCAGTTGGAAAGTGGCATTTCTCTTTTGTTACAAAACAAAGAATTCTGGAAATGATTGCTTTACTATGAATCACAGAACACTTAATGGATTTTGTTTATTATGGGTAAAATTCGTCCGTATTTTCCCAGATCCTTCTGTGTGGCTCTTGTTCTTTCATTAAAGTCTGTTCACCTAAGAGCATAATTTCTGATGTCTTGCGATATTGGTGCTTATTTACTATCTTCATATTTAGATGGATAAATCCAAATCTTGTTACCCAGAGAGTGGGACACGAGTCAGTGTTTTGGTTGGTCTGAAAAGAGGATTTTATGTGTGTGTTCCTGTTTTGTTGTGGAATCAAGTTGATAGGACGATTGTAATTCACACATGATCTCTGTGGGTTGGGGGGTCCTTCACTCAACTGAGGTGCCAGTCGCCCTGCTAAGGACCAGAGTTTGCGGCTGGAATCGTCCTCGTCCGTTGTCTGGTCTATTCATTCAAGCATTGAAATCATTTGTAAGCAGGATGCGACGGTCTATGCCAGTCGGCGATGTGGGTGCTGGGGAGGATCAAGCTCTTCCTTCGGAAGGACAGATATTTTAATTTCACATTCAGTGGGAGAAGACAACCAATCAATCAATAGACAAACAAATAGGACCACTGGCAAGTACTGTAGGGATTCGTCAGCAGGGTGATATGCTAGAAAGTCACACAGAGAGAGGAAATGGGCCAGGGAAAGCCCTGAGACATGCAGTACAGAGGAAGAACTTTCTGGGCAGACACATTTGCAATGTCAGTGAATCACAGTCAAGAAAAGGGTTGGCAGGTTCCAGGGGAAAGAAAGAGACTATTGTGTCTTAGACACGGAGAGTAGGGTGCGGGTGTGCAGGAGGGCAGCAGGAACAGGCGACCAAACCCTGGGCTCCTGTGGTCCATGCAGAGGATCTGAACTTCATTGCAAGTGCAACAGGAAGACACCGCCAGAGTTGCATCAGAGGAAACTCGTGGCCTGACCCATTCTGCATAGAAGGCTCTGACGACAAAGTGTGGAAGACTGTTGTGTCACCCCAGCGGACAGGAGGGCAGCCCCATCTGAGCAGTGGCCATGCAGTAGAAGAGAAATGGTCTCATGAGCCTGTCACTGAGACGGAACTGACAGGTTGCTCATGAATGAGCTGTCCCGGGAAGGGAATGCATGTGGCCAGAGTCAACGTGGTAAAGGATGGAGGTTGGGTTGGAATGGGGGATGTTTGTCACCGTGAAGTTTGACCTTCAACCCAATTCAGCAAAAAGGTTCTTCCTGTACCTTGGCATAATTGTGATCGTTTTTTCTTTTGTTAAATAAGAATAAACCTGCCACTCATCCAGTTATACCAAGAGTCACACATGATGCAATCCTATTAAACAAATCATCGATAGAGAGAGAGACAGACACTCATTATCCACCGGATTCCCCGTATGCTGGCTGCCTTCCCTCTCTCGCCTCAACTGCCGGTGGCAAACAAAATCACTTAAGTCAAGTGAACAGTTTTAAATGTACAATATTAAAATGTGTTTTTAGAAACTCCTTGGAACCCTCAGCCATTGTTAAAATGCACTCACTTTGACAGATGCTTTGGCACTTTTTTTATGAGGCTTTTCAACGCGTTACCTTATCGGGTGCACGAGATTTAGTCTGTTCTGCAGAGAAAAACAGACAAAAAGGGTCTCTCAGCACGAGTTACTCTTCTGTAAAGGTTATAGTAAACATGTCAATGCCTAATTAAGCAGAAAATTTTATCTGTATTGTGGGGGAGGCGTGTGCTGTCTGCGACTTTTCTTCTGGGGAATCCATTTAGAAGGACAAAGTAGATTGTGAGGTTGAGCTGGTCCGGAAGGCGCAGCTTCCAAATGTCAGGAGAGAGAGAGAGAGAGAGAGAGAGAGAGAGAGAGAGAGAGAGAGAGAGAGAGAGAGAGCGCGCGCACTTCTTTTCTCCCTGTTTGAAAATGACTATATTGGCTGAGCAGATTTTGTGTGAGAGTGTGTGTTTTTGTGTGTGTGTGTGCGCGCGCGCATGCGTGCACGCCAATGTCTCATCAACACACACAACACGAAACCTGATTTAATTCTCAGCTTCCTAATAAGCATCAGGCACAGAGTAAGGCACAGAAAATACTAGATGAATAAAACCCAGAAACACCCAACTGTGATGACAGAAAGCCCTCCTTCCCTCTCCAGAGTCTTCACTTGCTCTGTGCATGTACATGTGTATACGTGTGCGTTGTTGTGAACACACTGTGTGTAGGTGTGTGCACATGTCTGTTGCTGTGCTCGCACTGCCCCTAAGCAAGGGATCATATATCTCAGCCTGGAACCGCGCTGCCTAGTGCCTTCTACTCAGTGTCTGTCGGGAGTAAGATCACCCTTTGCCTTTTCAAAAGTGACCCTATTTTGATTGATGAAATTTTTCTGATTTTTGAAGCATCTTACTTGGGTTATTAATTTTGTAACATAGATGCTCTCCTGGAACCTAATGGTGTAACTATTTTTGTTAACATGCAGATTATTCCAGAGGAGAGAGATGTGGAGAGAACAACAAAGATGGCCTGACTCAGTCATTTGCTGGCTTTACACTGCAATTTCCTTGCAAGTAGAGACCACTTATTAATGGTTGTTTGACTAGACCTAGTGCGAGTTGTTTCTTTAAATCAATTTATGCAACTAGAGACCAGCAATACCAATATAATGAAAAAATCCACTTGTGGGCTTGCTGAAGAAGCAACGCCACATCGATAGCAATAAAACAATGAACACAACTCCTTAACTCGTGCAGTGAATGCTCACATCTTGTGTTATGATATCACAACCTTAAAATCATGGGCTCCTGGGCTGGGATTGCAGCTCAGTGGTAGAGCACTTGCCTAGCATGTGTGAGGCACTGGGTTCGATTCTTAGCATCACATATAAATAAGTAAAAATAAAGGCCCATTGACAACTAAAAAAATTTGTTTTTAAAAATCATGGGCTCCTGTATCCAGCATTCCCACAGTTCTCCCTCCTGAGGTGGTGATCTTTTTTTTTTTATTATTTTCATTAGGTTGGTGATACAAAGAGACCACGCCTCCTGGGCAAGACTATAGATTCTCTCATGCAACAGATTTGGGTTCATGTCGGGACCCTGTAACCTTGGCTGTGTGACTTTGTGTGAATTCCTTAAGTTTCAGTTTCCCCCATCTGTGGAATGAAAATAATCATAGTACTTGCTTTGTGTAGCTATTAGGTGAAATGAAAGAATGTACTTGCAGTGATTAGCTTGGTTCCCAGGAGACAGTAATTGCTCAGTTAAAATTCTTCATCTTCAGCAGAAAGCAATAAATACAAGGGCACAGGGATGGAGGACAGAGTAAAGGAGACTTTATTGGTGGGGTTCCTGAAGGTTAGGTCCCAGAATCATGAGATCTTTAAAACATACATTTTCAAGTTACTTCCTCTTTTGAACTGACTTTATATGGCTAAGGTTATACATATTCAATTCTTTAGGAATATTTACTATATAGAGAAAATATTCCTTGCTGTTTAGTAAATGATTTTATACTATTTCAGTGTGCACTTGATAAAGATGTTGATAAATTTTTTTGTCAACTAACAGTCAAAATCTCGTTTAGCCAATTAAACATAAGTTTGACTTTCTTTTCTTTCATGCCTCTTGTTAAGAAGTTAGTGGCTGTGGGCTAAGGTCTTCATAGATGACCTGCTCCCCTCAAGGGTTGCCCTTCTGGGGATGTTGAAGGCTGGGCTGGCTGGTGGAGGTGGCCCCTGGTTCCAGCTGAGCTTGTCTGTTCATGGTGAATTTACTGCTCACAACTATTACCATAGCTGACCTTTTTTTTATGGTTCTGGGTTACTAATAATGTCTTCTAAGTTCTACATATTCTGGTAGCTTATTGTGATTTTTTAAAAAAATAGTTATTAACATCTCAAAACCATTGTGCTTTTAAATGAATGAATATATATATATATATATATATATATATATATATATATATAACATCTTCCTCTTCGTCATTGCCATCAGCCTTTGGAGTTCCTGACTCCAGCTGCCTTAGTCTTCACAAACCCCCTTCTCTTTGAACTCTGTCTGCCATTTCCCAGGACAGACCTTCAATGCAGGACTATCTCTCTTCTAAGCTTGATCCTTGGTGGATGTAAATAACAGCACCTGCTTCTAGGGTGTTTTTCCGAGTAGCCACCTGCCACCAAGAGAGAGATAGAAACTCATATGGAAGATATTGCATTAAGATCATGCAAGCCTTGCAAATCCAAGGCTGAATCTCCTTTTCTTGGGTATATCTTTGGTTGCATTTTATCCACGTGGCTCTGAAAAGCCAGGTGAAGAAAATGAACCCATGGGCATAAATAGTCATGTTCTCCATCTCCATTGATGGATATTTGCCATTAATTCCGTTTGCACCACCCCCATGTCTTCATTTTCCCTCTGCAATTACTGGCCCTAAATCCTTTCCAAGAAGGGAAAGCATGCATCCCCAATAGCATTCTGCATCTACAAATCAACTGTATAATTGGCATCTCATGACGGGTACCCACAAATCACGGTGCATTTGAAATTACAGGAATAAGATCGAGATAGCATTTTAGCCTTGCCTGGAAAGGTCTTCAAAAGCCTGTTTGAGAATAATAGGATAGTCCCCAAACCTCCCATTCTAGCACTATTTGCCATTATTTAAAAATCATTATATTTGCTGAGCTTACATAATTTTTCAGCTATCAATGGAAGATTTTATTTGCATACTCCATAATCTCCCTTCCTGTCTCGAACCTCTCTGCAAATAAAAATGTTACAACAAAAAGGCACTGGCTATCAAAAATATATTGGCTGTGCATTCAAATTAGTTCTGAGCACTTAAAAATGGTACATTCAGATGAGTGTTTGCCAATATATCTAAGTGTTTTGGTAACTTTACCACTGGAACACCAAGGTCACGTCTTAGTTTTCTTACAAGCCAACATCCTTCTCCGTTATGACTTTAATAGGATTTGCATTTCAATCCAGATTTCCTGAAAGTCATGCACATTAATGAAACTGTCCCATTATAGGAATATTATAATGATATTCCTTAAACACAGAATTATTAACTTGGGATTCTAGGCACTTGTAGAGAATGATAAGTCTTGACACTTCTTTTTAAAGGCAGTCCATGGCATAAAAGACACCATTTGGCTTTTCCTGTTTCCATCTCTGGCAGTTCATAAACGTGTGAATGAAATTGCTGCCCAGTTCAGCATGGGAAGCGCTCGGCCTAAGTGGGGACGTGGGAATGGAATGTGTCATCTCATCTCTTCTCCTTCTCTTGCAGGCTACGCCCAGGAGGAACAGCTAAAGGAAGAGGAGGAGATTAAAGAGGAAGAGGAGGAGGAGGAGGACAGCGGTTCAGTGGCTCAGCTTCAGGGAAGCAATGACACGGGGACAGACGAGGAGCTAGAAACGGGCCCAGAGCAGAAAGGCTACTTCAGCTGCCAGAACTCTCCTGGAAGTCATTTGTCCAATCAGGACGCAGAGAACGAGTCTCTGCTGAGTGATGCCAGCGACCAGGTGTCAGACATCAAGAGCGTGTGCAGCCGAGATGCCCCGGAAAAGAAAGCGAACGCTCACCCCAAGCTTCCAAGCGAGGCACACAATTGCATGGATAAAATGACCGCCGTGTACGCCAACATCCTGTCGGACTCCTACTGGTCCGGCCTGGGCCTCGGCTTCAAGCTCTCCAACAGCGAGAGGCGCAGTTGTGACACCCGCAATGGCAGCAACAAGAGTGATTTTGATTGGCACCAAGACGCTCTGTCCAAAAGCCTGCAGCAAAACTTGCCTTCCAGGTCGGTCTCGAAGCCCAGCCTGTTCAGCTCCGTGCAGCTGTACCGGCAGAGCAGCAAGATGTGCGGGACTGTGTTCACCGGGGCCAGCAGGTTCCGCTGCCGGCAGTGCAGTGCTGCCTACGACACCCTGGTTGAGTTGACTGTGCACATGAATGAGACGGGCCACTATCAAGATGACAACCGCAAAAAGGACAAGCTTAGACCCACGAGCTATTCGAAGCCCCGGAAACGGGCTTTTCAGGATATGGATAA
The DNA here is from genome assembly GCF_045843805.1 of Urocitellus parryii. NCBI lineage: Eukaryota > Metazoa > Chordata > Mammalia > Rodentia > Sciuridae > Urocitellus > Urocitellus parryii. Next base: position 190,197,759 of record NC_135536.1, on the reverse strand, counting down.
GGAGGATGCTCAAAAGGTTCTGAAATGCATGTTCTGTGGTGACTCCTTCGATTCCCTCCAAGATTTGAGTGTCCATATGATAAAGACAAAACATTACCAAAAAGTGCCTTTGAAGGAGCCAGTGCCAACCATTTCATCAAAAATGGTCACTCCGGCCAAGAAGCGTGTGTTCGATGTCAATCGGCCTTGTTCCCCCGATTCCACCACCGGATCGTTTGCAGATTCGTTTCCTTCTCAGAAGACCGCCGCCAGCTTGCAGCTGTCCTCCAACAACCGCTATGGCTACCAAAATGGCGCCAGCTACACCTGGCAGTTCGAGGCCTGCAAGTCCCAGATCCTCAAGTGCATGGAGTGTGGGAGCTCCCACGACACCTTGCAGCAGCTCACCACCCACATGATGGTCACAGGCCACTTCCTCAAGGTCACCAGCTCTGCCTCCAAGAAAGGGAAGCAGCTGGTGTTGGACCCACTCGCAGTGGAGAAAATGCAGTCCTTGTCAGAGACCCCAAACAGTGACTCTCTGGCTCCCAAGCCATCGAGCAACTCAGCATCCGACTGTACAGCCTCGACCACCGAGTTAAAGAAAGAGAGCAAAAAAGACAAGCCAGAGGAAGCCAACAAGGGTGAAAAGGTCGTGAAAAGTGAGGAATATGAAGACCCTCTCCAAAAGCCTTTAGACCCCACCATGAAGTACCAGTACCTGAGGGAGGAGGATTTGGAAGACGGCGCCAAGGGCGGAGGGGACATCCTGAAGTCTCTGGAAAATACTGTAACCACAGCGATCCACAAAGCCCAGAATGGCGCCCCCAGCTGGAGCGCGTACCCCAGCATCCACGCGGCCTACCAACTGCCAGAGGGTGCCAAGCCGCCTTTGCCCGTGGGATCCCAGGTACTGCAGATCCGACCTAATCTCGCCAACAAGCTGAGGCCCATCGCCCCAAAATGGAAAGTCATGCCACTGGTGTCTGTGCCCCCAAACCTGGCCCCCTACACTCAAGTCAAAAAGGAGTCGGAAGACAAAGACGAAGTCGTGAAGGAGAGTGGGAAGGAAAGTCCCCAGGAAGAGGCATCGTCCTTCAGCCACAGTGAGAAGGAGCCCTTCCCCAAAAGTGAACCGCCTTCGGAATCCAGAAAGGCGGAGCCGTGTCCCCTGAAGGAGGAGGACAAGCTGATGAAGGAGAGCTGTGAGAAAGAGAAGCCGCCGCCCGTGGAGCCCGTGTCTTCTCTTAGCAATGGATGCGCCCTCGCCAACCACACGCCGGCCCTGCCGTGCATCAACCCACTCAGCGCACTGCAGTCCGTCTTGAACAATCACCTGGGCAAGGCCACCGAGCCCTTGCGCTCACCTTCTTGCTCCAGCCCAAGCTCAAGCACAATTTCTCTGTTCCACAAGTCAAATCTCAGCGTTGTGGACAAGCCGGTTTTGAGCCCTGCCTCCTCCAGACCGGCCAGTGTGTCCAGGCGCTACCTGTTTGAGAACAATGACCAACCCATTGACCTGACCAAGTCCAAAAGCAAGAAGGCCGAGTCCTCGCAAGCACAATCCTGTACGTCCCCACCTCAGAAGCACGCTCTGTCTGACATCGCCGACATGGTCAAAGTCCTCCCCAAAGCCACCACCCCCAAGCCTGCCACCTCCTCAAGGGTCCCTCCTGTGAAGCTGGAAATGGATGTCAGGCGCTTCGAGGACGTGTCCAATGAAGTCTCAACTTTGCATAAAAGAAAAGGTCGGCAGTCCAACTGGAACCCCCAGCACCTCCTGATTTTGCAGGCACAGTTCGCCTCGAGCCTCTTCCAAACATCAGAGGGCAAATACCTGCTGTCTGACCTGGGCCCGCAAGAGCGCATGCAGATCTCGAAGTTTACGGGACTCTCCATGACCACCATCAGCCACTGGCTGGCAAACGTCAAGTACCAGCTTAGGAAAACGGGCGGGACCAAGTTTCTGAAAAACATGGACAAAGGACACCCCATCTTCTATTGCAGTGACTGTGCCTCCCAGTTCAGAACCCCTTCCACCTACATCAGTCACTTGGAGTCTCACCTGGGCTTCCAAATGAAGGACATGACCCGCATGGCCGCGGACCAGCAAAGCAAGGTGGAACAGGAGCTCTCTCGGGTGTCGTCGGCTCAGAGGTCTCCGGAAACAATAGCTGGCGAAGAGGATTCAGACTCTAAATTCAAGTGTAAGTTGTGCTGTCGGACATTTGTGAGCAAACATGCAGTAAAACTCCACCTAAGCAAAACGCACAGCAAGTCACCCGAACACCATTCACAGTTTGTAACAGACGTGGATGAAGAATAGCTCTGCAGGTATGGGTTTGCTCCCAGGCCGTGGCAACCTCAGCCTTGAGAGGAGCTGATTACAGGGAGATGGGTCTGCTTAGAGGCAGCCCGCGTCTCCTGAGGCCAAGCAGGACAGTAGCTCGCTGCAGTAGAATTATTTTTATGAAGGACCAGAACATGATAAATAAGTCCTAACCCTTCTCTCAAGTCCTCCAGTTTAGAGTGAGGGGATAGGATAAAAAGGACTTAGAGAGGCCACGTCCTGCCTATGTTGCTTCTAGGCCTTCATGATATATGATCCCCAAGGCCCAATCTCCCCGGGGCCACTGAGGCTCTCCCTCCTTGTAATGAATAAGTGCTAACTTTTCATGGGTCCATTCTAAGCCCCTCCCCACCTCACCTTTCCATAGCAATGCTAATGACTGACAAAATGGTCAAAAGATGAACAATCAGGATGGGGGACTGCTAGGGGCAGTCACTACACAGAGATTTCTTAATCAGCTCCTGAATAGCTTAAAGTTGTCTTTATTATTGTTACTTGTAATAATGCTTTTTGCAGCTTGCTTTTAGCAATTGCTACCTTTCACCTCCTTCCCTTATCTATTTCCTACATTAATTTTCCTATGAAAGAGCATGTGCCCTTAAGGAGATGGTGGAAAAATACTCTTCTCTGCAGAGAATTGAGAGGAAATGAGAGGAGGCCTATTTTCCTCTCTCATCTCTTGGTTTTCTTGAGGGTAAACTATCATCAGAGTCCACCTTTAACAGAGAAAGATGGAATGTATGCCCTTGAGATTTTATTTTACATAAAGAAATAAATGGCTCTCTGCCCACTTCCCGTCAATGCGCACAGGGTCCTACAGCTTAAGGTAATTTGCATCAAGTATCATACAAGTTCATGCCTTGAGTAGTCACTGGATACCCAAACTACTTATGTCACCTCAGAAGAGAGGACAGAGACAAAGGTCAAATGCCTTGGCTGATAAGCCGCACCAGCCATTTTCAAGCGTTAAGCATAAGCAAGGCTGGGTCATAGCAAATTGCTGCCATCTCCTTTTTTGCATTACCTCTACTTCCTCTTCTATCCCCTTCAGCACGACACCCCCACATGCTAAGACCCTCACACATAATCAGACAGTCCTCCACTGGAGCCACATCCAACATAAGGACTCAACAGGAACTCAAACTTCTATGTCTACCAGTCCAGTTTAGGTCATGCTAGATTACAAATTTGCTCTTAATTAATTCACAATAAGGTATGGAAAGATAATAATAACATATGAGTTCTGGCCACCCCCTGTTGTCAGAGCATTTGTTTGGAAACAGGAGATTTTCAGATCAAGCTCCAAGGGTTTGGACACTATATCATTTCCAGGAAGAGAGGCATATTTGTATGGCATGGCTCTGGCCTCACCCCACGCAGGTAGGAAGATTTTCCTAGCATGAGGATGGCCCAGATGATATGAAAGGCTAACATATCTGATGCAGGACTCTTCCCTCAGTGAGAAGATCTGAGCTTCTGATTGGGGCCTATATGAAGACCATCTTTTTTGTTTGCATGTTTTTATCATAATAATTAAATGTTATTGGCAGATTCACATTTTGGTTTCCAGCATGATTTTTTCAGCTCATCCTATTGAATGAAAACCTAAATGCATCTATTGAATCCACAGGTGGGCCCAGGGCTCTGCAACATCCTATTTATTTGCTATATAACATTTTACATTTTGTGTAACTTGCTATTATGCTTTTCTGGTCCTTTAAAAAAAAAAAAAAAAAAAAGGTGGACATACACAGAATACCTAGAGAAAAGAAAGATATTTCAAAGCCAATTGCGGTGGGTCCAAACCAAGAGGACAAATAGGTGATGTTTATTTTGTGCTGCAATAAAGACCAATTTTCCACCTGTTAGGTTTGTAATCATTTTTTAAACTGCTGTATGTAAATAGGGAGAAAGGAGAAAAAGAAAGCTCTCATCCATCCTCAGTCAAAATCTGAAAAGTACAGTATCTGCTCTAGAGAAGTAAGAGTAAACCAATAATTTGGGAAAACATTCACAAAAGGTACTTGCAAATCTGTTAAATACATAGATAAGATAGCTCCTTTCACCCTCTTGGCATTCGTACAGAATAAAGCACCATGTTAAAGTATAATCATTCCCATCCAAAGCTCCATCCTTAAGTAACCACCATGGTGATGTGAATCCGAGAGGATTGCAGAGGAACAGGTTGGACTCTCTGGGACTCATTTAAAGCGGTGCGAGTCTGTTTGTGGTGTCATGTGTGTAGAAAGACAGCGCTGGTACTGGGTGTGTTTGTGTCAATAGGAAAAACATCCCACTCTGCCTGAACCATTCCCGAGCTGTGGGGTCTCTGTGCTTTGCTCACCTGGGGAAGAATGCCTGGACCCTCAGGGTCCTCTTTTAGAATGACCTCTATGCCACACCTTCCCACAGCTTAGAATAATGCCTATTATGTTTTTAAATGGTCACGAAATGATAGCCCTGCTATCTGGATCTCTAATCTCAGTCGGTTTGAGTGAGAGCACAAATGGTTGACAGTGACGTGATGTTTTAGAAGCATGTAGAGACGTTTGGGGAAATTTGGGAGCATTAACATATCTTTGTTTTCTAAAAGATATAAATTTTGACCTGAATTTTTCTTTCCTTTCTTGGACATATCTTAAATCCTGCAGAATGTTCTGCCAAATATTAAATTCAAATGGTCATTAAAAATTCATTAGAAAATATTAAATGTGCATCCCTATTTGAGGACATAAGTAATCTACAACTACTTCAATATGTATTTGTATACATCTTTAAAAGCCACATGCTCTCAAAGAATAGAAATTAAACAGAGAGTAAATCATTGAGTCTAAAATGCATAAGGATTTGAAATTATAGTCATTACCATGTAGTACAGCGTACAAGTTTAACAGCACACCTAACCTGGAAATGGTTGGCAGAAATGTATTCTAGTCCAATAAGCTGCCACCTCTATTACAGACAGCTTGATGGAAATACATGTTCAGGGCCAAAAGCACATAAGGTTGCCAGATAAAATACAGGAGGGACATCCAGTTAAATCTTCATTCCAGATAAATGACAAATGTATTTTTAGTATAAGGAATTCTCAAATAATGCATGGTCCATACTTATATTTCAAAAAGCATTCATTAGAAGGGGAGGTACTGAGGAATGAAATTGACCAAATTATATTGTTATATTGTGTGCGTGTACAAATATGTAACAACTAATTCCACTATTATGTATAATTATAATGCACCAATAAAACATGAAAAAAAATCATTTATTGTTTATCTGAGACTCAATTTTAACTGAGCATCCTGTATTTTTATTTGCTAAATCTGGCAACCCTTACAAACGCTTAGATTATGGCAGCCTAGCAAGAGCCGAACAGGCTGGACTAATTAACATCTGTAAGAGAGATCAACCGTGTCTATATTCATTAAATAAGCACTCTTCACTCCCTCCATCCCTCCCTCCCTCCTTCCTTCCTTTTTTCCTTTCCTTTCTCCCTCCCACTTCCTTCCTTCTTTCCTTCCTTCCTTCCTCCCCTCCCTCCCTTCATCCCTCAACAAGTAGCCATCATACTTTACTATGCACCAGATTCTATTTAGCAATAAAAACATAATAGTAAACCAGCAATCTTGCCATCCTAATAGCAAACTGCACCAGGGCTTGCGGCAAACATTTCCAAAACATTATTTCACATGATTCTCACAAGCAACCCTATAGAGTAGAGGTTGATTCAAACACATATGGAGAAAGAAAGGGGAGCAGATAGATTCTGCACTCATTTCTCAAAGTCCCACAGTATCTGAGCCTCACTCATTCCGATCTAGAAGGCTATCTTCCACAAAGTAAACTAACTACCAGGGTGAGAGATCACCTCGTCCTGGCAGACAGACAGCTCAAGGACAGGAGCTGAGAGGGCACACAGGAGGGACCTCTGCCCCATCCCAGGGAAGCCGGCATGAAAGTGGTGGTTTCAGAGCAACCTTTGGGACGCATGCTGACTAGGAAGGCCACCCAACCTGACTTCAACTCATCCAATTCAAGCCTTGCCCAGTTCAGCATCTGTAAGATGTGGGCATAACACCCCTGTCCTAGGAAGGCTGGGAGAATCTAATAGATGCATGTACTTATTTTCCAAAGAGTCTGTTACATAGTAGTTTCACACATTAAAAAAAAAAAAAATCTAGATGGGGTCTCCACAGGCCTTACTATGTTCCAAAGCCTTACCTGAAGTATGCAGAATTTGAAGCCTTCTCAGGCTGAACCAATTAACACCTAAGGAGGTGCCCCCTTGAATGCTTCAAGCTGCTGTCTGACTAAGAGAACATGATAGCAAAAGTACCATGCATTGGCCTCTTGCTGGAAGCCAGGCATGGCTATGCATAGCACCCTAGTTTTGCAGAGAGGTAACCTGAAGCTCAAAGAGTTTCACAATTTGTGCAGGAACTCTGACACAGTAAGCACAGAGGTAGGATTAGAGCCCACGCCTAGCCAGTGCTCATCAACTTTCTCCTGCCTCTTGGGCTCCTCCTCCTCTGAGGGTTCCAGGTGCTACCCAGGCCAGATGAACCCCCAGCACTCAGAGAATAAGGCTGGAGAAGGTGGACAAGAGTTGGAGAATCTGGACCGAGCTGAGGCTCCAGATGTGAGTCTGAGGCAGCCTTGCCTCACTTAATGATGTCAGAGACGTTCCGAGAAATGCATCTTTATGTGATTTCATCACATGTGAGCATCGCACAGTGAACAGGCTAAGACGGCAATGACGTCATTAGGCGGTACAGTCGCGTGGAACCACCGAGGCATATGGAGTCCAAATTTCAGTTCTGTGGCGCTGACTGTACTGCAACCCAGGACCCTGGGGCTGGCCCGCAGGGTGAAGCAGGGAACCCCTGTTCTTTTTATTTTAATTCCCTTGTTCGGTCAGGTCATTATGCATTCACCACGGTAATGTCTAACCAAGACGCGACCCAAATCTCCCTGAAAATATATAGGGCATCCTGGCTCTTAGAAATTCATTTTGGGGAAACAAAATGAGAATCAGGAAGAGAGGGTCAAGTCGGCGCGGCTGGCAGCATTTCTCCAAGCAGCAAGAAAGAAACGCAGGCTCTTCCCTGATGTTTGCATGGTATCTGAGCATCTGGCTCCACTCTCTGCTCACGTCAACAGGGCTCCTTCCCACCGCGCTTTCCCCTCCTTTGGACTTCCGAATGCTCGCGCCTGACGTGTGTAATTTGGTGCTTTAATATAGAGTAACATTATTTTTCATTTACTCCCGTCTGCCATCAGGATCATCTTTTCATTTAACCAGATGCAATTCTTTTTTCTTTCGCTAAATTGAAAATCCATGAGCGACAGGGAGTGCAATGTTTTAATTAGCTCATATTTTTTATATGGATTTATGTCTTTAAAATACATTTGTGTAATTCTTCAGCTAAATTAAAAACGTCTTTGGGCGAAAGTGAGGAGGAGAAAATAAAGAGCTAAATTGTGTCATTAGCTTAGGTAGGTGCCGCTGGAGGACAGGGTCTAGCGGAGGGATCCAGGACGGCGCGGCCACTCCCCCATGCTGATTTGGAACTTGCCCTTGGTTGCAAGAAGTCTTTCTCTTAAAAAAAAAAAAAAAAAAAAAAGGCTTCTCGGAAAATGGCTTGGGGAGGAATTTTTCCAAGGCCCCTAGTAAGTAAACAAGCAGTTACCTTCAGTGAGCTAATTTGAAACCGAACCTTCCGCCAAACAGAACAGAAAAATAGGAGTCATAATGATAAACAGTTTTCCCCTGCATTTCTCTCTTTGTCTTTTTTTTTTAACTATCAAGTTTAAAGCTTTCCACGATGCTTTTTTTTTCTACTTTATAGGAGACAAGTGACATTCCGTGGTAAATGGGAGAAAAAGCCATGCAGAACTGAAATCTCTCTAATGCATTGACACTAACTTGCCCTCTATTGTTGGAAATGAGCGAGCGCTCATGAGTGTTCATCAAACGGCTCCTAATGCAGTTAAAGCATTCAGCTATAATTTCTCCTTGCATTTATAATTACTGTCATAGACTGCACACCTCGGTGAGCAGATTAAAGCTATAAACTATTTAGCTGCGGCTCTCCGACGAGGAACTTGATTTGTCTGGCAGGAGTTATTTGTTAGGGAGCTTGACACTTCACATAAAAATGACTCAACTTGATGAAGAACAATGCAGTTTTAGCAATGCTGGGATTTTAAATCAGTCAGGACGCCACGCCCTGCAAGAATCGCAGGGCAGTTTGTTAAATGATATGTAGGCCACGGAGATAAGAGGATGTGTTAAGGGGACCAAAATAGAAGAGGATTGGGTGCAGCTGCTTCTCCTCCGGAAGATCGGGAGTTGGTTGAAAATCAGCGTGCGTCATGTTCTCCTATTAAATCCAGTGTCAGTGTTGCGTGAGGCTCATCTGGCAGGGCAGAGGGAGGCCAGCAGCCCCGGAGCCTGTCACGTTTGGGGTTTTGAGCACTCTGCGAGGCTGTTGGGAACCTTTGCCTCCCAAAGCCCAGGACATCTGTGCCATGTGGAAAGTGGGGTTTGGGTTAGTTCTTATTTTTCCTGGACTCTTCTTGTATTTCTTTGTCTGTTTGCAGGAGGCACGTGATGTACATAGGCACAGAGCGTTTCCATTGTGCTGATTCTATACCTTTTAACTGGGAAACCAAACAAAAATAGCTATTTCCCAGCTCAGATGCTTCTAGTTGTTGGCACCTGATGACCAGGAGCTGGCTCTCCCAGGGGATCATGAGCAACTTTTGTTTGATACGGAAATCATCCCTCAGCCTCCCGCACCTCACAGTCATACACAAACAAATGCACTTTAAGACTGGAGTTCGGGATCAAGCCTGTAGATTTATCAGCAGCAGCAACGGGTGCTGGTGCCGAAATATTAGGGGTCACAAATACTAGCATTCCAAGGGCTGAGAAGTAATGGGGACACCAGCAGGCAGGGCAGGGGGCTGTGACACATTAGAGCAGGGAGCCCCTGGGTAGCTCCACCGTTACCCGGAGACCTGGGAAATCCCAGTCTCGATGGGAAAGCTCCCAGTATTTAGATGGAGAGGGTTTTACAGGTCTGTTTTGGGTTGGTTTTGGTTTGGGTTTAGTTGTTGCTCTTTTGAACCGTCTTCAAGCTAACCAAAGCAGGTCTGAGACCAGATTTAACTCTAAGCTACCAACTTGCAGCCCCCTGAATCAGATGGCAAGCCAAACACTGAAACCAGCCCTGTTTCCTGGTGTCCTTTGTCGCCCTCTTCCTTCAGGTAACCCTCCAACTGGTGCTAGGACCTTGATTCTTACGTTCAGTGCCCCTTATCCCCATCTCTAGAGGAAGTGACACCTCCCTCTTGTGATTCAATCAGGCAGCTTCTACATAGAGTAGGAGAGCAGCTGAGCTCTTGGTAGGTAGATGACCAGTCACATAGGTTTGCCCAGAAACAGGGAAGGGATGATTTGGGGGATATAGGACAAAGACCAGGAACGTTCCGGAGAAACTGTGGCCGTGCTGCTGTGCTGACATGCCCTGGTTCCTCCTCGGAAGGTGGACATCTTTCTCCTTTTATGGATACTTCCCTCCCTTGCTGAGCACTTCCTGGGTGTGCATGCTGTTCAGGCAGTGGGGATGTGGCCACCCTCAGGACGGGCACACCCCAAGTCACTCAGCTGGTGGAGCTGCGTGTGTTAATCCTGATGATCTTCAGTCACTGCCAGTGTTTCCCAGTGCATTGGGATCTAAAGTTTTTCTCTGAATCCTCCCAACAAATCTGCAAGGTGGATATCATTCCCATTTTAGAAGTGAGAAAACTGAGATTCAGAGAAGGTGCTTCAGGTGCCCAAGACCCACAGCAGCAGGTGGCCTAGCTGCAACTCAGGCCATACCACAGGTCTGAGCTCCAGGCTCCTCACACAACTACTGCAGACCCTGGCTTTGGTGTGTTTTGAGCAGTCAGTGTTTCCAAGCATACACATAAAGTCTTAACAAATCGCTTTTTTTTTTTTAAGGAGAGAGAGAGAGAGTGAGAGAGAGAGAGAGAGAGAGAGAGTTTTTAATATTATTTTTTAGTTTTCAGTGGACACAATATCTTTGTTTGTATGTGGTGCTGAGGATCGAACCCGGGCCGCATGCATGCCAGGCGAGCGCGCTACTGCTTGAGCCACATCCCCAGCCCCTAAATCGCTTTTTTAATACATGTAGCAATGCCCCAGTTGTAGCTATTTACCACGTGTAGAGTGTTCCTTCATACCTAAAACCCTGGCCCAAAAGCTTGGAGCCCAGAAAGAGCAAGCAGGTACATCCCCCTGCTTCTGAGGTTGCACCAACTTTAGCCCACATACACTCCTACACGTGACCCCATGTTCTTGCTGGTGACCACAGGACCATGGCATAAGATCCTGTTCAGTGAAGGGAGCTCTCCAGTGATTCTCCACAGCTTGCCGATTTTCATACAGAGGCTACCCCACAATCACCCACGCACTGTGGGCTGAGCACTTCCTGTGTGTGCGTGCTGTTCAGGCAATGGGGATGTGGCCGCCATCATGACAGGTACACCCCAGGAGCCCTGGGGAGTCAAGCAAATATACAGTGTCACACTGAAGGGATAGAAATGGACTTGCTGGTTTCCAGGGGTCTCAGGTCCTGCCTATGGTTTAAATGTTCCCTACAAAACTCAGGTTGAAATTGCACAGCCCTGGGGCAGGACTTAGAGATGGGGCTTCGAGAGGTGACCGGGATCAATGCGACGTCACGGAACTGATTCGGTTATCACAGAGGTAGATCAGTCTTCGCAGGGATGGGTGGGTTTCTGATGAGAAGCATGAGTTTGGTGGACTGTCCCCTCCCTGGTGTGCCACGTGGTACACTACCAGGGTCCCTCCATTTAGCACTTTCCAGCCTCTAGAACCATGAGCCGAACGCACTTGGATTCTTCATAATTTAGCCAGTGTGGGAGTTCTGTTATAGCAGCTGAACATGGACAAGGACGCTAGTCTTTGTGCCAGACTGACCAAGCAGTACCTGCGAGTTGGGTTCCCCAAGAAGAAGCAAGAGCAACACCAAGACCCTGAAGGCGAGAGCCGGCCCTGTGGATCAGAAGATGTGCCAGGCAACAGTCAGCTGGGTGGGGTGTGTCAGGTGACCAGAGGTCTCCACTGGGCGAGCAAGGGCAAAGCACTGAGAATGAGAGCTGAAGAAGGCATCCAAGGAGTTTAGGGACTGTGGGCTGAGCTGGGGAAGATGGGGAGAAATAAGGCCCAGAGAGGGTAAGTGAGTTACCCTGGGCCACACAGTTAACAGACTTCACATGTCTGAAGAAAAGGAGAACCTTAACTGCGCACAATTGGGAAGTTGGCCCAGATGCCAAGAGAAGGAACATGTTGTCACACCATAGGGAGGTGCAGGAGGGGTCTCCAAGGCAGTGAGCTGAGCAGGCACCTGGAGTGCAGGATAAGCTGGCCATAGGGCAGGGTTCAGGCAAGGAGGGAGGAGGTCTGGGTTGCAGCAGATACACAGCCCCACAGGGAGCAGCCAGGCCCCGGGAAGCTGCTCTTCCTTCCCTGCTGTGTCATCGGTGCCAATGCGGTGAAGGGCACCTCCCGGCTCCTCTGGAAGTGCAGCCCTTACTTGTGCTTGATGATTCTGGAGAATCGGTGCCTCTGGGGCTGCTCCCGAGGGAGGCTCAGCTCTGGCCCACCCATGGTTTTTGGTCCCTTCCTGCTGGCATTTTTGAGAGGGAGAGGGAGGTCTTACATACCCACAAGTGAGTGATTCCATGCCTCCTATGCTGACCTCCCACACAGCCACAAAGACCAGAAAGGCCTCGGGTCCGAGAGACACAGAGAGCCATGGGGAGGACTGTCCCCCTGCCTGGCTTTCTGCCCTCCTCTCACACGTCTTCAAGGCTATGGGGCTGTAACCGTGAGTGAGCGCCTTCCTGGCCCTTGGGGACCTGGGACCTCGACTTAGATCAGGCTCAGGAAGATGTTTGGTGATGGTCCCACTGGCTGCCCGCAGTGGGTTAGGGTCCCGCCGATTCTCTTTGTTGCACTGACCGAGAGCAGGGAGGGGAGGGAGGGGGGGGACACAGGGAGTCAAGGCGGCTTCCAGAGCAGGTGCATCTATCCCAAGACATGAAAGAAGAGGAGAAGGAAGTCAGGAGAAAAGACACCAGAGAGACACCAGAAATGGAAGGAGAGCAAGAGCAAAGGAAGATTCTGGAAGCTAAAAGAGTTCCATTGTATGCTTGATCCCACCCCCAAAACTGTTTCCCGTTCTCTCTGATTAAGCATAATAACTGCAGACTCAAGTTCCCATGAGCCGGGTCCCTGTGCTTCCTCGTGTACAGCAGGCCGAGCCCCTGCAGTCCAGGGCGACAGAGCTGGTCTCACTAACCTCAAGCAATGTCACCTAGGATAAGAAACCATTCACCTTGGATTTTCTGAAAGACCAGTGACAACTGTCCTTCTCCCGTGATTGCTAGCCTCCCATCATTGCTAGTTAGATGCAGTGGCACACGCCTGTAATCCCAACAGCTTGGGAGGCTGAGGCAGGAGGATCGTGAATTCAAAACCAGCCTCAGCAATGGCAAGGCTCTAAGCAACTCAGTGAGACTCTGTCTCTAAATAAAATACAAAATAGGGCTGGGGATGTGGCTCAGTGCTACAGTGCCCCTGAGTTCAATACCTGGTACCACCCCCTACATACACCAAAAAAAAAAAAAAAAATCACTGCTAGTATTAAGAATAACAGGGCTATAATTATCAATTTTATTTTCTTTGAATTTAATAAATATTACTGGGCATCTGCCTGTTGCAGACCCTGAGTCAGGCTCTGGGGTGCAGCACCATCACCAACAGAGCTGCTTCTTGGTTGTGTAGTACTCCACTTGAGTAGGGGAGGCAGATGATAATGCAATAATCACCACAGCTAAATATCAAAACATGGCAGTGGGAAGTGCCACCAACCAGGGTGTGTGTGGCTCTGAAAGTCTCCAGTAGGATCTTTGGCCTGATGATGAAGGACCGGGAGGCCGGGACAGGAGATGGGAGGGACAGCAGGTGGAACAGGAAGTATGATTCAGACACAGGAGGAAGATGCCTGTGCCAAGGCCCTGGGGAGAGTGAGAAGAGGGCTAAGTACAGGACAGAGAGAGAGGATGGTGGACGGAGGCCTCAGTTACTCTGTTTCTCCTAATATTTCACCTCTAAGATTTCACCCTGTGCACGGCTCCTTAAAAGCACTACCCACCCTTACAAGATAAGTGACATCCATCCATCTTACATGAAAGGAACTAAAACTTAGAAATAATGAAAAGCCCGAAGAAGGTCACCTTCAACAGCAAGAGGGCAAAGTGGTCCAGCCTCCTCCGACTCTGCAAGGTTTCACCTCCCAGGGGACTTGGTCAGTCACACCCTCTCCCTCTCTGCCAATGAATCACCATCTACAGCTGGCCCAGAGAGGAAGATGCCTGCTGTGGTCAAGGTCAGATGCTCACAGACACTTAATAAACCCTGTGAGGAATGCACGGCCCTGCGACACCGACCCACGTGCGTGTTCACGGACAGGTTCTGTGCGCTGCGCCCTGCTAAGCGCTTTCCCCTAGTACAGCCTTTCTCACTCCTCAACGACGGTTTGAAATGGCTGTTTTTAATCAGTCTTCCTTTCTGCCACTAAGAAAACTGGAGTTTTCAGAGCTCAGGGACTTGTCCAAGGTCACCCAGCTGGTTCAGGTTGAAGCTGGATCAGACTCCTCCCCAGAGCTTTGGTCTGAACCCTTCCCGTCCTGCTTTGGGCCGCAGAAGGCAAAGTCCATACAGATTCAGGCGGGCTGGCTTGGCCTCCGGGGGCTGGAGTGTTGAGATCTTTTGGGGTGGAGGGTGGGATTTGAACCGGGAGATCACATGAAGGGGACGGAGCAGGCTTGGAGTGTCTTTTTACCAAAAACAACTTTCTGTTGCGATTTGGGGCTGCAGGCGTGGGGAGTTTTCTAGGCGGGATGGGAAGGGACTTCGTGCAGGTACAGACCAGAACTTGAGTTGCTTACAGTTATTTTTGTGTCTAGTCGAGGAGATGGGAGCCCAAGGAAGGAGGGCGGAGCCCCACAGCTGGGAACCTGAGGTACTTTTGTATCTGGGGACTCAGGGGTGACCTACAACTGCTGCCATGACCTGGGAATGGCAGTGCAAGGCCAGGGATCAAGCAAGAGGAGAGGGGACGGCCAGATCTGGAAGTAGCCAGTACCCCGTGTCCCTCATGGTGACTTGTGGGGTCCGCTTGGCTTCTTGTTCCCCTGGGATGAGTGTGGGCGAGGCTTCATCTTCAGAATGAATGACCGATTGTGAGCAACAGACGGTGGTGACTTTAAAACCGTACCTCAGGTGACTATTTGATCCTACCAAACCTCAGTTTGCTTGTTAGGCAAGTGGGGCTGACGGCCATTCTTCATGGGGCCCTTATGAGGATTGAAGGAGATGGTCCCCCTTTCGCACCTGGAATGTAGTCAGCGGTAGCAAATGTATCTGCGGCCGCGATCTTCGCCAGGACTCTCAGAGGTCAGGGCAGACTTTGGGCTCAGACTCACCTGGCTTCAAGTCCCGGCAGAACCACTTCCTACCAACTGAGCCTGGTCAAGTCAGTTCTTCTCCCTGCCCTCCGGTTTCCCCTTCCCTAAAACACTAATCTCCCAGCAAAGGCCTGTTTAAAAAAAAAAATGCTAATCTCCCAGCAAAGGCCTGTTTAAAAAAAAAAAAAAAAAATCTACATTCAGATTGATAAAAGAGCCACACAGGTTGAGTGGCAGTAAATGGCCTTGCGGTCTCCTTTCTCCCACCCAAGGTGGGTGGTCAGGATTAGGAGAGACGGCCTCTGAGAGCATTGGCAGTGGGTCTGGTACCCCAGGCAAGTGCTAGATAAACTTCCCATTCCCTTGATCGCCTGCCTCGAGAAAAAAACAACTCAAAATTTTCATTTGCTAAAGGCTTAAATCAAGATGTGGAATGGATTGCTCTGTTTCATTTGAATAAATAAGGAGGCTCTGAGTACAGATTTATCTAAAACTGGAGAGAGCTTCACCCAGCACCCTCCCCTCTGACTGCCCTGCTCTATGCCCAGCTTCCTTGAAAAATCCCACAAGTTCACTGGCAACTGAGCCACGCTTGGCAATCTCCGCCCTAGAACGTTCTATCCTAATTTCAGTGCTGATGATGCTGGCGGTGCTGGCAATGGTGGTGCTAGGGCAATGATGTTGACCACAAGTGGTAACAGACATGCTTAGAAGGTGCGTGGCATGGCGTCTTGTCACTGCCATCCTTGTTTTCGTTGGCATTCATAGAGGACGATCTTTTATTGAGCACCATTTTGAGTCACCATTTTGATTATGTTATCTGTAACAATGGGTGAAATAGACCTCTTCCTTCAGTACTTCTTTTTCTTTTTGACCTAAGAATTTGATATATTTTAACATCACCTCTGAGGAGTAACTGGAGTCTTTTATTCACAGATTTAACTTGGAGGAAACAGGAATTTTTTTTTTTTTTTTTTTTTTTTTTTTGTGAAAGTGGAAGTCAGAAATCCAATTGTAGCAGACACTACAGAGATGCCCAGATTCCTGATACTCGGACCTTGTGCCCATTCCTATCTTCTGCCTGCTTTTCCTTCTAAAACAGGAACCTGTAACTGTTTCAATTTCCCTGCCCCGACCTACTGGAGCTGTTGCTGCAGGTGCAGAGTGCCCTTGAGGCCTGCAGGTGATCGCCCCTGGATGACCCTCAGCCAATGACTGGCTCATGTCTGAAACACCAGAGCCCAGTCCTGGCCTCCAGTGGGACCAAAGAATGAGCCACAACGATCTAGGTCCCTTGTGTATATTATCTCAACGAATCTTATACCTAAAATTCATTTTAAAAAGAACTGGGATGACACCTAGCCTGCAGGTAAAGAAACCAGCCCTTAAAGAGAGGAAGTGACGTACAAGAAAAAACTTCCAGGCAGTGTCCCAACTAGAGATCGAGCGCAGACAAGTGGATGATTTTCCTCAGGCCAGAACTGAGGCCCAAAGTCCTCCTAGCATCCTTCTGGGATCTCTTGGTCAAATTCTGTAAAGTGTACACCGACCGGGGTGTGAGGTGCGCACACTCCCATCCTTCTCAGGAGAGATGGATGGGCAGAAGTTGGAAGACCCCTGAAGCCTAGATCTTGGACGTAGGCGACTTCTTCCACTCAGGCCTCCAGCACATTGGCCCTCTTGGTGGGCCCGGTGGTGGCTGGTATTTAAACGTGCCTGGGTTTATCTGATATTTTTTTTATTGATGGGGAAAAAAAAAATGATGTTTCAGGTTGTTATTTTCAATGCTACATTACTCGATTTCACAGTCAAATAATTCTATTTTTGTTCGCCAGAGGATTTTGTCATGTTTAATTGTTTGTGACTCCCTGCCCCCCATGTTTGCTGGAGTTCCACTTCCCCCTTGCTGCTGCCTCCAGATTCTCCTGTGTGCCGTAACCATGGAGATGGCTCCCGATTGGATCATCTTTGCTCTGGCTTAGAAGTCAAGAGCCAATCAGGACCTTGTCATCCCAGAAATGTAAGAGGGTGAAAAATGGGAGGCGTCTGTGAGTGGTGGGCCCGCCTGTCCTGCCATCGCAGGAGGTGGGGTGTTCTGACACCTAGAAATCCCGAGGGGTCAGTGGGCTCTGCTGTGGCCTGGCCTTGGGGCTGGGTCTCCTTCCTGAGGGCTCTGGAGCAGGTCCCATCATTTCTCTAAACCCCAACTTGACAAGCAGCTGCACAAAGGCCAACCTCACAGATTGTTATAAGGATAAAATCAGAGCAGACCTACCAAGTGCCGACATAGAAAAGTTTCAGACACTCAGCATTCCTCAGGTAACATGGCTGCCCTCCTAATAACTGAGATACCACACCTTGAACCAGGTGGGTGACTTGTCTAACAATTTTAATGACAATAGCAACTATAGCATTGGTGAGGTGCTGGAACCGAGTCACATTTCCTACCTCGGGGACTTCCATTTGGGGAAGACAAATATGGAAACATTCATTCAACAGTAGATGCCCATCACGGGTTGGGGTCAGTAGCTGGTGCTAGGAACAGAGGTGAGCCCTGTAGAGGCGTCCCTGCCCACAGAACATGTAGAGCTTCCCCTGAAGAAAGGTGGGCATCACGGAGGCTTGGCCCGTGCTTGGTGCTGACTGGGTCAGTGGAAGATGCGAGGCATCAAATCCACCTGATTGAAAGGAGAGGAGACGTGGGCTGGGTGTTAACCACGATGAGGAACTCCAGGGAGAGAAGAGGGCAAGAGCATGAGAAAAGAATGAGTGGGAGAGCAAGGCTTTGTCAGAGGGAGGCGTGGTGCCTTCCAGAACCTGTGCCTGCACGGCTGGCGGGACCCAGTGCGAGGGAGAAGATGGCAGAGAGAAGAGGCTGAGCAGGCAGTGGCTGGTGGGTGCACATGTGGTGGCTTTTGCCGGGTGCACAGAAGTTTGCAGCCCTGTGGAGACGGGTGTTCCAGAGAGGCTCACTTGGTAGAGATTCTGGAGCACGGTTCCATGAAGCTGACTTTGTAACAATGGGAAGTGGACTTTCTACCTGAGCCTCCAGTGATTCCTGCATGCCAATTCACTTCTGCCTCTAAGCTCCACGAGGGCTGGGGCTGTGTCTCCTTCTGCCTTATATCATCAAAAACAAAGGAAAGAAGGGAGGGAGAAAAGGGAAAGGAAGACAGGAGGGAGGAAGGGACAGAGTTTAAGAGATGATCATAACTTCCCTATGACATCCCCCATCTGTGAAATGACAGTGATGCCTGTCACTCATCAGTGAGGCGGATCGAGTAGGCAGAGTATGTAGATCGCTGAGCAAAGTGCCCAGCACCTAACAGCAGCTGGTGAAGAAATCATAGGGCTTTGCAAAGCCCAGAAAAGCATGGAGAGGTGAGAAGCTCTTCTAGCACACCATGGAAATGATTCCTATAGAGGACGGAAAGGCTGCCGGGAGGCTTAAGAAATCTCTCTTCTAGAGGCACAAATGAGCACCAGAGAGAGAGTCAGTAGGTGCCTTCAAGTGAGCCAGTAGAGCCTCCTGGGCACTACTTCAATTTTCCCTTAAATTAATAATATTGACAGAGAACCTTCTAGAAGCCAAGCCCTGTTCTGAGTGCTGACTCAGAGACTAAGAGAAACTTACATTCTGATCAGGAGACACAGGAGGATGATAATATTCTCAGCTAACATTTATTGAACACATAAATACAAGTAGCAATATTTTTCAAGAATGGGCCACCTAGTGAGTCCAGGTCAGTGTGGGGGGTCTGTGCCAGGGCCACCTATTTTAAGTAGAGGGGTTAAGGAGCAAGATAAGAAGGCTGGGAAGGAGCCAGGCGTGTGGCAGATGGGGACAGCACATTTCAGGCAGGAGATATAGGAACAGGGTGGATGTGGTTGATATAGAGAAAGGTTGGAGTTTCAGGTGAGGGTAGAGGGTGGAGGGCCTCGAGTCTCAAGTGGGGGCCCGGGAAAAGTGGGGCCTGGTGAATGTTCCAAGAATTTGGGGTTGTTTTCCTTTTTTCTCTAAGCCATTGATGTATTTCAACAGTCAAATGGCACAATCCATTTTCTCCTAAGAAGACCACTCAGGCTACCCAGTATGCAGTGGATGGAAAGGGCCAAGAGCAGAGCAGGTCAGGGAGGACCCTGGAGGGAGCTGGCAGAGGGATGGAGGCTCAGGACTGCAGTGGAGGCTGGAATGAGGGAAGAATAAGTGGAGGCAAGAGAATTAGGGGCCACTCAGCACCACGCATGCATGTCTAGCAAAGGGAAGGGATATCAAAGATGGCAGGCTCCAGAGGACGAGGATACAAATGCTCTCCCTCCATCTCCTAGGACCCGCCCCGGCTCCTGAACATGACCCAACTGCCCATTTTCCAAGATGAAGCCATTGCAATAAAAGTAAAGCAGTATCTTAATGCTTTCCCAGGAATTATGGAGCACAAACCAAGGTTTGTGGTGGTCTCGTCTCCATTTTCCAACCCCAGCTTGACCCCTCACTCTTTCTGTAACCAGACCTCCTGCTCTGAGCATCAGCTCTAGGTGGTCCTGACCGACTTTGGAGGAAGATTCACTGGCCAGATGAAATGGGAGAATCTATTGTTTTATCAGAATGATCCAGTGACCTCGTTGGCATCCTCGTGGCTGCTGGGATCTTCTGCAGTGATTCAGTTTAGCCGCAGAGGGTTCTGGGGATGGGAGAAAGCTGATGTCCATGTGGAATGCCAATCAATTTGCAATCCATATTGGTAACCACTTGATGCTGGACCCAACCAGGGAACAAGCACGTGGTCATGAGGTCAGGAGAGCTGGAACCAACACAAGCATCTCAGGCGCTTCATGGCCAAATGCAAGGCCTCTTTCCCTCCCACTGGCTCGCGCTCTTCCTGTCCTCTTTTCCTCCATCTCCATCACTGTCATCTCCTCTCCTGCCACACTGCACACTACTGTCCAGAGTTCTCTGGCTCCACTTCCATGCAGAGCCCATGATGTCCCAAGCAGGCACCAGTCCCCCAGAGTCTCCATAATCTTGTGGGGTTCTCACCATTCAGGTCTGTTTGGCCCCTACTGGAGATCAAGCATTGATTTTTTCTTTTTTTTTTTTTTTTTTTCTGCTTTGCTTGCTTTCTGACAGCACGGTTTGTTCTGGAATGGTCTGTATCAGGAATGAGGCCCTGACAATGGGGAAAGCACCCTAATATAAATAGACCTTTGTGGGCTTGCACTCTGACAAGTGCCAGTGAACTCAAGACTCCAGAAACGCTCTGAAGATGTGGAAACGCATACCAGAGGCATCTGCTTAATAACTACCCAGTTCCTTGAGCTCACCTTATCAAGCTTTAACCTCCACGTCTCTAAGTTCCTAGTTCAAAAACACAGAGTCTCCTCTGTCCTCGAGCTAATTTTTAAATTATATGCCATCGTAGAGAGGCCCTCGTGTTGAAGATTATGAGTCATTTCCACATCTGAAATGGGGAATTAGAGCTGAACATTAGCGACCGCCTATAAATCTCAGGGAGCAATGTGGCGTGGGTAACCACAAGGCCTTCACTGGGAAGAAAGAGCACAAAAAGCAGATGCAGAGGGTGGAGAGGAATTTCAGGAGACCCATTTCCAGCTGGAGATCACATACTCCCCAGTGGCTGAGCAACCCCAGGACCCCAGTGGACCTGGGTTTGGGATGAAGCTGGGATTCTGTGGCTGTCTCTTTCATTTTTCTTGGAACTCTTGGGAAGTTTCTTAGAAATTGGGAAATTTGTCCTAAGGCTCGCTAGGATCAGCAAAAGGCAGGAGGACATGTCATCCTCGGACAGTCTGTCTGCCAGCAAGTGAACGTGAGCAGACAGGCGCACTGCTGGGGAATATGGGCGCCGTGTGCATGGCCCCTGCACATGGGATCACCAGAGAGGTGTGTGGATCTGGCTGCCATCCAGGGTTCCACTACTACCTAACGGTAAAAGCAAATGTCCTAACCTCTTTCAGGAAATTTCTTCATCTCTAAAATAGAAGTCACCGCCCCACCTCAGGGCTTGATGAAGAGGGACAAGAGAAGCCAGATGATACTTTAAGCCAGAAGTTCTCAGACTTGAGCATGTGCCAGAATCCCAGGGGGGTGGGGGCATGGGGGGGTGTTAAACCACAGAACTGAGCCCTACCCCAGAGTGTCAGATTGAGAAGGTCCAGGGCAAGGCCAGATAACTTGAATTTCTAACAACTTCCTAGATGATTTCAGTGGTGCTGGACCAGGGACCACACTTTGAGAAGAACCCTTTGCTTTAAGCACAGGACTCAGCATGTTGGAAATGCTTTAAACTCTTTGCTTCCCTTACCTTTAATCCAATCTCTGGGGCTGTCTGACACTCTGTCTGTGTGAAGAAGATGCACGAGCTGTCAGGGAGATCCCAGCTTACTGTACAAAATCAAGTCGAACCAAGATGGTGCGTCCATCCAGATCATCCATGAGGGGAAAAACAGACCAGAAGCTGAGGTGCACGCGCGCGCACACACACACACACACACACAGGCAAAAGGAGGAGAGGCTCAAGGTCTAAGAAGGCAAGAGCTGGCCTAGAGGATTTCATGACTCTGCTGAGATGGTTGAAGGGGTGGATGACATTGACCCAGTCATTTCCACTGTGTCAAGAGGGGTCTCTCATCTGAAGCCCTGAGGCTGGCTGTCCAGGGAACAGGTCCTCTTCTTGACTAAATACCTTCCTTAGCTTGGAAGGGATTGGTCATAAAATCATTTGAGAAGTAAGAGTTTAAACTGTTTGGCATGCTAACTCTAAATTGTGTTTATCATAATCTCTTGTTTACAATTGGCTGCAAACCAAGTCAAACTGAGTTAAACAAAACAAGGAATAGATCAGCTCATCCAAGGAGAGAATTGATTTCAGGCACAGAAGACTTCTGGGTTCAAAAGAAGCAAACCCTCAGAACTTCATCTCTTCTCCTCTCTCCCCAGATCTCCTCTGGTTGCCTTCGTTCTTGGGCAAGTGGAGAGGTGGCCTGGACCAGCTCCAGGGTTAGATCGTGCCAGTTTGGGAGTCCTTGCAGAGTCCCTCTCTCCTGAGATTGCCAATCAAAGGTGGAGAAGGGTTAATTGGCCTGCTGGGGCACAGACGGTTGGAGCAATGCCTGAGGCTGGGAACAGGATGCTCTCTTTGGCCTGGCTTAGACTTGTACCCATGGAAACAGGAGAGTCAGCACAGTGCTTCTTGGGCTGATTGGGCTGTCAAAAGAAGCTGTGAAGTCAGTGGTCTTCTGGGGTGAAATGACCCCAAATCCAATTCATCTTGTTAAATTTTGACCTGGGCATCTTCTCCCTTTCACAACATTTGCTGATCATTCTGATTTTGAAGTTATAGGGAGCATGATGTTCTCATGGTGTCAGAGCTTAGGATCCATGGGCCCTTTTCTTTCTCTGTCTCTCCTCTCACCCTCCATTCCATCCCTATTTTTTTTATTAGACCTCTCTCATGCTTTTCCCACTTCAACCTCCGTTTCCATAGCAGCTTGTCCTCTTGCCAGGACTGATGCAGTAGCCACACCGAGGTCTTCCCACCTCTACTTCCTACCCTGTCCCGGTTTGCAGGACGCAGCTGGAAGAGTCGGTGCCATAATTCACGGCAGGATTTCCATGAGAGTTTATTCTACCTCAGGCACTTCAAGTGCAGTCTCTCTGACCCTGACGTTAGCTCTTCTCATCATTCAGCATCTCTTGCCTGAAAATCTGTCTAAACCAGGAGTCACCAAGTGTTTTCTGTAAAGGACCAGGTAGTAAACAGTGTCAGCACTGTGGACCACCTGGTCTTTGTCACAACTACCCCATTTTCCACTGACGCACAAAAGCAGTAACAGATGATCCGGACATGAAGAGTGGCCAGCTCTGTTCCAACCAAACTCAACCCACGAACCCTGAACCCTGAATTTCATGTAACTTTCATTTGTCATATTATGTCATTTAATTTTTTAAATTTTTTATATTTTACTAGGTCATTCTTCTTCTGGATATTTTTAACTACCTAAAAACATCCAATAGTGTCAGGCCCTACATAAACAATGGCAGACTAGACTTGACCACAGAGCCGTAGTCCCCACCCCCTGACCCAAAGTAACCCAGCCCTTTACACTGTTTTATTTCCTACCTAAAATACAGAGCTGTGTGGTATTTAACTCCCAACAATGGCAGTAACGCCTGGACTGGAACTCAACTATTTAGCTAATACAAGTGAGATCCAGGAGCTTGAGATTAAATTTTAATATTTAGTGAAAGAGTTTATACTTGTCAAGGAAATCTAGCTTCCCCTATTTGAACAACTATGTATATTTCATTCTGTCTTTCCTTGTGTCTGGATCCAAGGATATAGCAATAAACCGAATGGTATTTTCCTTCCCTTCACAGATCTCATTTTCTAGTTGCAGAAGAGAGACGAGAAATAAAAAGACAATAAATAAAAGAGACCATTCCAAAGCCCAGTGGGCAATGAATGAAGTGCTGAGGGCCTGAGTAGCCACGGTGCTAGTGTAATTTGGGTGCAGTGGGAAGACTTCTTTGAGAGAGCCAGTCCTGAAATAAATAGGAAGATGTTAGAGACCACAAGTGCAAAGGCCCTGTAGCAGTAAGAGCTGGGAGAACTGGGGGACCCTAAAGAGCAGTGTCACAGGAACCCTGAGTGGTCGAGTGTGCGATAAATTTGAAGACTCGGGATGTTCCCAATCATGCAGGTGAGGATGATAAGTTCAGAGTCTTCTGGATACATGGACAGGTTTCACAGGGAGATGGAATGACCCTATTGGTGTTTCCAAGGGTGACTCTGGCTTTGAAGTGGGTTGTGGCTCTGTGCACCTGAATGGACCTTTCCTTCCTAACCAGGAAGCTCCTGGGAGACCTCCAGATGGACCCTGTACCTTATTGTACCTTTCTTCATGAAATTCAAGCGTTAATTAAAACCATCAACCCAACAGCATAAGTCATTCTTGGCGCCCTCAACAGCGAGGATTTTTATTGCAGGTTCCCGGAGTGGGTCAGTCTGTATCATTAAATTCAAAAATTACAACTGATAGCGTCAAGTGACCTCCCATGATATAATGTGGCAAAACAAGCAAATTAACACCAGAGGCAATAAATGTCTAGGCACTAATGTGGCTTGAGTATGAAATATGTTCCCATCGCCTTGAGAGTCAGGACACAAGATGAGGCCCAGATCCCCGACACCCTCCGCATGGAGCCACCTGCAATGGGTCCTGGTTTCCAGACCCCACCAGTCCAAATCCACCATCTAGGTACTTTTCATTTTTCCTCCTCATTCATCTACAAATATTTTTCAATGCAAGCTAGTAATGGGTACAATGTCACACCCGGGGTCCAGAGAGAGTCAGAGAGAAGGATCTTGTTCTAGATCTTTCTATCCTAGTCAGCGATGGAGGTGGGAGCATCAGAGGCAGTGACTTCAGTGAGTGAGTACTGTGGATATGGGGCCATGGGACAAGAAAAAGGAGATACTTGAGGTGACAGGTCAGGAGAGTCTTTTCTGAAACACTGACATTTTTTCAGCGATCTGAAAAGAAGGTCAAAAAGCATGGGGCTCAGACTCTGGTTTTTAGCTAATTCCAGCTTCTCCACCCTGTGAAGGAGTAGCGACCCCAAGGCCCATTTTCCAGATGAAGGAAGGAAAGTGTAGCAAGGTGAAGCCATCAGCTCAGGTCCCGCTGATGTGCTGTGATGGGGACAAAGTGCAGAACAGCCTGCTTCTGCCCATGGACAGCTGACCCATGTCCATGGGGAAGGTTGTCCTGAGCAGGTGGACCGTGATCCGAGTTCGTGAGGGAAGGAGCAGGAGGCACTGCTCACCTCCCCGCAGTCGAGTCTAGTAAATGAGAAGGACTTGAGTAGCGTCCTGACGAGTTGGTCAAAGGGAGTTGACATTTAGGAAAGCAAATGAGGGTCCAGCAACCCCTGGGGCTGAGGGAACCTCCTGGCAGGATGCCCAGGGCAGGAGCATCCTGCATCTCCGTCCTCTCCTGCCCTCATTCATAAAGCCTTCGCCGCCCTGACAACATGGACGGCGTAGCCCAGGCTTGTTGAGAATGGAGTGGGTCCGCTCAGCGCTGCTTCCCAGACGCTGGGCCACCACCTCCATCTTAGTCACGCATGCCCATCTTTTTCAATCTAATGAACTCCAACCATCAGTGCAACTTAAGTTCGGCTGTCTGTTCGTGCATAGTTAATATTAAAAATGTACTAACAGTGTGGCTGAGAAATCAAATTATGCACATAAATATGCTGGCATAGCAGAGGCGGCGGCAGAAGCTGAAGTTAGCAACACTGATGCCAGTTCACATTTGCAAATCTCCCGTCAATCTGTCATTAAACATGTTATCAAATGATGATAAGTGTATGCTTCTTGCTTGCATTGGTGAGCCGAGTCCCGATGTTGATGCGCATTAATGGGATAATACGCATTAACATAGTTGTGCTTGGATGAACACAAAACATTTTTTATCTGTCTCAGTTTGTTTCCCCTTGTGGCCCCCAAGTAAGTGTTTTGTGTTATCAAATTGCCAAAAAAAAAAAAAATAGAGAAAACATATTACTTTTAATTAGCAAAGCATGTTGGTGGTGGATTTTTCCCCTCCCTACATGCCCCCCCCCCCCATAACTCCTGTGTGTTGGCAATGAGAGAGAGAGAGGGAGAGAGAGAGAGAAGAGAGAGACAGAGAGAGGGAGAGAGGGAGAGCGCCCTACTGTCTTCTTTCGGTAAAACGATTAATGTCAGCAACTCAGAACCTGGCAATTATGCCCCGTCTTAATGCACTGGCCTTTCATCTGGGGCCCTTGCTCTTGACAGGCCTGATCGCTTCAGTTCAGTGATATGAAAGGCAGCAGAGGAAATGATCGGAGACATCCCGGGTCTGTCAGGCGGCTGGCGCTGCAATTCAGTCCCCGCTGTACCTCCGCTCTGACGCCGCGCAGCAGAGCTGGCGGCGAGGGAGACGGATGGTGGCCCCAGGCATTGCCCAGACTTTGGGGCGTCACTGACGGTGCTGAGTAGAGAAGTTGTAGCCACAGCCATTTGCCAAACTTGAGAACTGAGAAAACGTGCAGCCCCCACGGGGCGAGAAACACGGTGTGGAAAAGTTCAACGTCCTCCCCGATCACAGAGCGTCCACCAAGGCGCAGGAACAAATGCAAACGTGGACGTTGGTTTCATGTAGCAGCCTTGGGGAGAAGTCTCTGACCTCAATGATCCGGGATAATGTAATTTAGAAATTATTGAATGAATATCTGGACCCTCCTGGGTATTTTCGGCATTTGAGAAATGCCGCTGGTGCCCAACTTTTTTGAGATTTGATTTGATTTGATTTGATTAATCTCTCATTCACCAAAAAAAGTGTAGACGCCTAGGGCCTACTGTGTGCATGAAGCCAGATGGGTGTTGCTGTCCTCATGAGGCTTATGGTATTTGGGGAAAATATTTTTTAAAAAAAATCACGGCATAACAATTGATTTTGTGACGAAGAGCATAAGCGAAGGTGCATGGTGTGTGGTTACTTCGAAGGTACCTCTCCGCCTGGCGGAACGTGTTCTTTGCCATTCATCATGCCAGAAGGTGACTGTGTTTGGCCTTCCTGGATTCTTGTTTACATGTGTTTTAGAATTAACATTGACTTCTTGCCATTTGTGTTTGTTCCTAAGTGGGCCGAGCAGCTTATTAATGATTAGAATTATTGCTGCCATTATGAATGCACTAATTAAAAGAAAATTCTGTCACACGGCTTTGTAAGGCAGACACGAGACTTTGCAGTTAGAGATGTGGGTCTGGAAACGTGGGGAGAAAAGCAGGGAAGGAGGGTCGAGGATGAGGGGCAGGGGTCTGGAGATGCCCCCTCTCCTCCTCTGCAGGTGCTTTCTTGGAGCATGTCCCCAGCCCGGGCATAGAGAAAACCCATGTGGGAGTTGCCGTCCTGATTTCTTTGCCCATGGGAGGGAATAGCCAGCTGCTCTCAGACTTGAGTCCTGAGGATGTCCTGTCTTCTGCAGCTTCATTCAGACTTAAAACACCTCTGATGGCCAGAGGTGAGACCCTCAGCTGGGCACAAAAGATGCTAAGGTGACCCTGGCACGTGGAAATAAGGACCTAGGAGCCAAGGAAGAGGAAATAAGAACCTCAGGGCCTTAGCCTGTGTTCCATGATGGGGACAATATAGGCATGCACAAGTGGGGTGCCCAGTCTTGTTGTTGATAGCAAGATCAAATTATGACTTTGTATCATGAATAAGTGCTTGTTGAGCATCCTCAATGCCCTAACAGTCAAGGAGACGAAAGCAGCCAAAATATTGACAAGAGTTTTTATTTATGGATGGAGAGATAACCCACCCTTTTCTGTCCATATCAATGGTCCATTCCCCTCTAGTCATTCTCTTGCTGGTCTTCCACTCTTGACCTTGAACTCCACCAGGAGAGACTCAGTGACTACTCTCAGAGTCTGGTCCACAAGGAGAGGATATTTGCATGTGACTTTGCAGGCACTGCAGTTCAGAGGTCGGCAGTGAAAAGGTGGTCGTAATCCAAGTGCAGTAGAAGTAGCTGCGTGCCCTGGGATCTGACATGGGTTCCGGGGAAGGAAACACAGCCCAGCCGTGCCTCCTGCAGAGGGAGCAGCTGCTGCTTATCTGTCAAGTGCCCCGGAAGAGCCAAGCCTGGCTTGGTGTCTAAAAGGCCAGCAAACAGGCAGGGAGACTAGGATTGGTAAGAAGCTCAGGATACCCAGAGAGTCCCTGTATAGGTTGGTGGTATGGGGACTTCTTTCCTTCTGAAATAATTTCTCTGTGCTCATGTCACTTTGATAACAAATAAAACTCATGGTAGATGAAAGAGGTCATTGTTAGAAGTCAATATGTTTCTCATTTAATTCAAATTACTTTTTTTTTATTGGTTGTTCACAACATTACAAAGCTCTTGACATCTCATATTTCATACATTAGAATCAAGTGGGTTATGAACTCCCATTTTTACCCCAAATACAGATTGCAGAATCACATCGGTTACACATCCACATTTACATTTTTACATACTGCCATATTAGTGGCTGTTGTATTCTGCTACCTTTCCTATCCTCTACTATCCCCCCTCCCCTCCCCTCCCCTCCCATCTTCTCTCTCTACCCCATCTACTGTAATTCATTTCCCTCCGTGTTTGTTATCCCATTCCCCTCACAACCTGTTATACGTAATTTTGTATAAGAATGAGGGTCTCCCTCCATTTCTATGCAATTTCCCTTTTTTTCTCCCTTTCCCTCCCACCTCATGTTTCTGTTTAATGTTAATCTTTTCTTCCTGCTCTTCCTCTCTGTTCTGTTCTTAGTTGCTCTCATTATATCAAAGAAGACATTTGGTATTTGTTTTTTAGGGTTAATTCAAAACTTTAATGTTTTTAACAACTCCTGGTTCTTTTTTTTTTTTTACTCCAAGAGAATTTTGAAATGGAAAACCTTTGTGTTCTATGAAAATATCCGTCAAATCTCCTTTGTTGGAGCCTTTGCAATCCTCAAGCTTCAACGTACCATCTATGTGGTCATAGCAAAATTGAACTCCGTAATTACCAGGAGGCTGGCCTTAGGAACTGGTGATTCTGAAACATAATGTAGAAGTTTAGCTTTAGACAGACTTGGAGATTTTTCCCTATGTCAATAGCTAGTTGCCAGACTCTGCGATAGGTTCTAAGAATTTAGAACTGAACAAAACAGAGACAATGTCCTGCCATCCAGGAGCTGACATTCTAGTGAAGACAGACCATGCACAGAAATAGGATTTGTCAGAAGCTGACAATTGCCTGAAAAAAAAACCCTGAGAAATGAAAGAGCAATAGGGTAGGTTATTTTAGACAAGATGTTCAGGGAAGGCTTTGTCTGAACAAGGGATATCTGAGTTCAGCACAGAATGAATTGAAGGGTGAAGCCAGGAGGAGATCTGGAAGGTGGAATAAATGAGCTTCTAATACAGCAACTAGATAAGTCGTAAGAGGAGTAATGCTGTGATCAAAGAATCATTGAAAATTGAAACGATCGGAAATTTTGCTGTAGTGACAAAGGCTATTAATTAAAGCCAGGAAATCACAATGCAGTAAAACCTAAGAAATTTCTACATTTCTGGTTTTTTTTTTAATTATAATGTTCATTTGTATTTTCTATAAATTACATGAGGAGGTATAAAGGGCCTGAGAATGAGGTTTAGCAGTTTTCGATTTGAAGGATTAGTTGTCGATATTTAAAAGTCAGAGAAATTTGCATGAAGCTCTCAATTTTTAGCTTCTGTTGAAAAATGGTTCACCACGGTTCCACATTCCCATGAGGGCCCAGGGGCAGCGAAGGGTCACTTTCCCCTTTGCACAGGACTTGCGATCTTGGATACCACAGTCCCCACTACTTCATTTGTAAGATGTCTGTGATGTGAAAGATAATGTGTTGAAAACAGGTGCAGGGCTGGAAGGACACAGCCTCTCATCTCCTGGAGGTTACTGTTTATTGTGGAATGAAACGATAATGACAATAATATCCCTCCTATTTTAAAAACTCAGTTTAACATAGTCAAAACACTCTGAGAGTTGTTACCATGCTTGGTCCATCTACACATCTAGGAGGCAGTATCACTGGCTTTCTTATGAGTATCTACAGAAAAATATGGACAGAGAGGTGGGTGTATTTATCCAAGGCAGCCCGGGTCAAAGCCAAGATGAGAGCTCTAGTTGGCGTTCTCTCTCAACGGTTCTGTTTTGCTGACCGTAATCTCCAAAGTGCTTCCCATGTCTGGGGTTAGCCACCGCCCCCACCTCCTGCTTTTGTAAATAAAGTTTTATTGGGACATGTGTCATGTTTACCTTTTGCCTGTGGCTGCGTCTGTGCTATCATGTCAGAGTTGAGAGATTGCAGTGAAGACTCTATGGTCCACAAAACTTAAAATATCTTCTGCCTGGCCCTTTACATAAACACGAGGCCAACCCCTGGCCTGTGGGGTAGATGCTTATTGAGGGTGGGGTAAAGGGACAGGGGAAGGCACATTGCAGATTCCCCTCAAGAACTTGAAAATTGCTGGGCATAGTGGCACATGCCTGTAATCCCAGCAGCTCAGAGGCTGAGGCAGGAGGATCGCAAGTTCAAAGCCAGCCTCAGCTAGGCAACTTCACAAGACCCCATCTCTAAATAAAATATAAAAAGGGCTGAGGATGTGTCTCAGTGCTTGAGTGGCCCCTGGGTTCAATCCTTGGTACACACACACACAAAAAAAAAAAAAAAAAAAAAAAAAAAACTCTCAAAAATGAAAGGAAAGGTCATCAATTCATGGTGGCTGAAAGGACCTTATTCCCAGGTCTTTTGTAATTCCTCATGTAATTTCTAGAATTAATGGCCTTTGTCACTACTGCAAAATTTCCAATCATCTCAATTTTCAATGATTCTTTGGTCTCGGCATTATTTCTCTTATGATTTAACTAGTTGCTGTGAGTATTGGAAGCTCATTTATTCCATCTTCTCAGGTCTCCTCATGGCTTTGCCTTTAAAAAAAAACAGCCAAAAACATGCAGAATTTTCAAATTACATGTCACAGAATTTATACCAGTTAACAGAAAAAATATTCATAAATATTATTATGTCACTTGTATGATGACCTTCCAGGGGTCGGCCGAATCAGACCTGAGGCCATACATTCAGGAAGTGCACCCAGACCAAGGCCAGAACCCTACCCGCAGAGCTAGCCCTACCCCTTGCCTGGGCTTGGACACTGAGCTTTCCCATGAGGAGGACCAAAGAGCAATGGCTTTTCCTGGTGTCCTGCACCTGCTTCCTCACCACAAGTCCTTCTGAATCACAGTCCTGGGGCAGCTCATCTGATGAGTGGACCTCATTCCTGCCTTGAGCAATCGCCTTTCTCCCATTTACGATACTGGAATGCCCACACATGGCACTGACTTCTTAATTTCTGAAGAGAAAAAAAATACAGATGACAGAAAGATAGTGTGAAAAAAAAGAAGGAACTGATTTAGGATTTTGTCAGTATAATTCCAAAATTGTCCAAGGAAAAGGACATGGTTGGCCACTGGGCATTGAGCGTCAGTCAGCCTGTGATGGAAAAGGCCCTCTGATGACACAGTAATTGCTAATCAGGGAGGCTTTGGTGCATTCGAGAAAGCGGAAGTCGGTGAGCTGGAGGGGTGTTTGCCTGACACCTCCACACGGCCCCTGGGGGATTTTGACCACTGATCAGGGAGGTTTCTAAATGCAGCAGCCAGACAACCACAGAGCCCCCAGCCTCTCAGGAGCAGCCGCACCCACCTTCCACCCCTCCCCACCCCACCAATAAGCTCATACAAGTCCCCTCTGGCGGCGCCTGGCTTTCCCACCAGCATGTGCACCACAGTGGAACCCCAGAACAGTGGCAGACGCATGTTGAGAGTCTCTGTGGCCAACTCCACAGCTCAGTGCACGGTGCCCTCGACAGCCCTATGGTCACTGTCAGAGTTAGACTGTCTCAGAGAGCTGGTGTAACTCGGCCAAGGTCACATGGCCAGGGAGTGGCAGAACTGGGGTAAAAGTCACTTTACCTGGCATAGATAGCATCCTTGTCCTTTGTCCCTTGAGGACATAGAATAATCAAGGACCTTGTGCTCAGGACTTATTCTCATTCCTGTGCATTCTCAGGCTGTGCCTGCCTGAGGTGGGCAGGCAGATCTGTGGTATAAAAATCACCATTGAAAACAGGAGCAGAGGGCTGGGGATGTGGCTCAAGCGGTAGCACGCTCGTCTGGCATGCGTGCAGCCCGGGTTCGATCCCCAGCACCACATAGAAACAAAGATGTTGTGTCCGCCGAAATCTAAAGAATAAATATTTTTTTAAAAAAGGGAAAGCAAACAGGAACAGAAACTTGAAACTCACACCCATAGCACAGAACTCAGGCTCGTAGACACAGGCTGTGTGACATGTTTTCATCTCTGAGTCATTTCTGCACTTTTCCATGTAAATTAACAGTTGAGAATTCCAGGGTAGACTTTAGGGTCCTGCACCCTGACAATAAGAGGAGGCCAAGCATTCTTGGAGGCTGCCCAGATGAATGACCATCACTGCGAGGAAAAGAGGAGGGCCCATAAGGCCCAGCTCTGGATGCTGCTTTGCCAAGTACCAGGCATGAGGCTGGTGCTGTGCTGGCAAGTGCTTAACAACAGGCTCTCTGACCAAAGCCAAGAGACCTGCACAAGGGCCCCCTGAGCTTTCGTGAGGGCCCTTGAGTGCAGTGTGCGGCAGGTCGCCTCATCCCCAGCCTCCAGAGACCCAGCCAAAAGCAGGTCCCTACCTCAAGTGTGTTGGGGGAACAATTACTAGTCACGGTGACGAGGTCCTTGCAGGACCCAGCACTGAGGCGGCCGAGCACCAGGTAGCATTCTCATTAGGTGGGATCCTATTAGAATTCCAAAGTCTTAGGCCTCAATTTCCGTATTAAAAACAGTAATGTTCCTTTCCCCACCTCTTGCTCAGGGTAATTGGCAGGATCAAGTGAGATAATCTATATCAAGTGCTTTGGAAAGTTACAAGCTTACAAAGAAAAAAACAGAGTATTTTATTAAAATGAAATCAAAACTCAGAATAAATCTTTGCCCAGCAAAAAAAAAAAAAAAATCCCACAACCGAGTCACAGGTTCTTCTGTCATTATTTCCTTCCTGAGCTTTTGGGCTCTTCTTACTTCCTGATACTAATTCCCATTTTTAAAAAAAAACCATTTAATTGAGAGGGGTTTGAAAACTCAACAGCTCTGTAAAAAATTCAGTCCATCAAGAGATTCGGAGAGTATTTTTGGTTTAAGTCTTTTTGATCTTTTACTCCCAATCCCCTAATCCTTTTTGTGAGGAATCCTCAATAATCCCTGTTTTTAGTTCTTATGTCTCAAACTTTCCCTTTGAAAAGCAGGATTTCTATCACATCTCCAAGGTGAAGACAGTAGAAAACCCTCTTCCAGCTAGAGGCCTCAGAGACTGCTGTACTCTGGGCTCAGCCCTCCTGTGATCATAGAGAATGCGGGATTTAAGAACCTCGTCGTGGTATTTTCCATTTAGTACATTTCTACTTAGTCACTGGATTTGGGGTTTGTCCCCATCCTCTTCATTTACAAATAGAAATGCTTGACTAATGCTTCAACAGCCCACATTCAGGATTGACACTAATTGCCCACGATAGTCACTTCCATTCACAGGCACAGGGAGGCCCTGGTGCAGGATGGCACAGTGGTTGCCAACAAGTGTTCTGTAGTCCACAGTCCTCTGGCCTCGCCACCTGCTGGATGTGAGTTCTGGGCTAATGACTTAAGCTCACTGTGTATTTTCTATAAAAAGATGAATAATAGTAAGGCTTACATCAAGTAGTAGATAAGAAAGTTGAGTTTGTATTTATATTAAAATCTTTACATAATTTTATATAATGCATATGTATTTAAAGCCATATTTTTTTTT
This sequence comes from Urocitellus parryii, assembly GCF_045843805.1. Classification (NCBI taxonomy): domain Eukaryota; kingdom Metazoa; phylum Chordata; class Mammalia; order Rodentia; family Sciuridae; genus Urocitellus; species Urocitellus parryii. The sequence continues at coordinate 190,164,374 of NC_135536.1, read as the reverse complement.
AAAAAAAAAAAAAAGCAGGGTCAACTGTTATTGTCCTAACACAGAGCAGTTTTTCTACCTTCACTCAAGTTATATTCACACCTTGTGCCCTATCTGCATATCTCTGTGATATTTATTCATCAAAAATAGTTTTATTAAGGAGAAAACTTTATCAGTAGTGTGAACAGAAACCAGTACCACTTAGCCAAAAGAGAAAAAAAGGTCATGGTAAAAAAATAAAGTGATAACAAAGCAATGTTTCCCTTCCTGATCAGATCCTGATGGCTGGTTGAATCTTGGAGCTGAGTTCCGCTTTTTTAAAAATTATAACAGGAAGTTCCAAGTGTTAGCAAGGTGTTAAACTTTACATTTGAACTTGAACTTGAATGGAGACTTTCTTTTTGGAGGGGATTGGAAGAAAATTTTTAAAAGTCATGTCTCTTCAGTTCTGTTCTCATTATTATTGTTGTTTTTGTTGTTGTTGTTACTGCAGCTGGGTCTGTGTACCTCCTAAAAGTTTCTCATATATATCTGGCCATATATCCTCCTTCCTTTAGCTAAGATGAAGCTGAAGGGTTACATCCAGGTTTGTGACGACTTTAAAAAAAAAAAAAAAAAACTCTGAGCAGTTTGATGCATATTATTCTTGAGGACGGTTTCTCCTCTCAGCCTCAGTTCTTGTTATCTGGCTGTCCCATCTCTGGATTCTTTTTAAAATGGTGTGCTTTCTTCATAAATTTTTCAGAGCTAGGACTGGGTTTTTGTCTTCTCTGAAGTCTAGAAATTGATGTCTCTTTGGGGAATTTGCAATTTGCTGTAGGCTTCACAATGCTGAGCTGCCCACCTCCCGACTCAAAGAAAAGATCAGATGTCAGTGTATATTAGAATGGTGTGATCGTGCAGTTTCGTTGCTGTAAGATTTTATTATTAAAAGATTGCAATCTACCCCGTAGCATGGTCCCCGGACATGCAGCATGCCTGCAGTTCCCAGTATTGCAGAGTTAAGCACCTTCCATTGTAAGTGTGGAGTTGTTATCTACCATACTGATCAGTACAGCAAGATGGGTGAAAAGTGCTGTTGAAACAGCTGGTCCAGCTGTGCGCACACTTCCAGGAACATCGTGTCTCCAGCCCATCCCCGCCCATGTCCTTTATCTTGAAACACAGGCTTGAAATATCTTTGTCCTTTATCATAACTCAAGTTTGTTCTGTTCTTCCTTGATCTGAGGTCAACGCCATCTTCCTAGAAACTCCTGTATATTTTTGGTCCAAGGTTAAGGTTAGGGTGATAAAAACCAAGAAACATATCTCTTATCTCTTCCCTGTTCCAGGCAATTGAAAGTTTTGCATAGCCAGTCAAGTGTCTTGTGCAAGCTTTGGATATGTTCCCCAAGCAAAGACACTGAGATGAAACCATGTGCATTTGCGCATGTCCAGGGACTCCAACAAATAAGTGGACTTTAGAGTCTCTTTCTTAACACAAATGGTAAGAAGAAGAAAAAGACGAAAATGATTTACACAAAGCAGATCAAGGATTTCTGATTCCTAATCCATTTACCCCCCTCAGAGAACTCTGGAAAAGGTAAAGACGTGTGACGTTTGCATTTACCCAAGACACCATGTCCCATGGCCCAGCTGATTAGGCCACCCTGGCAGGTCCTATCACCTTACTCAAAAGTTACCATCTTCTCGTAACCTGCTCAAACTACAAAAGATTTCAGTACACTTGAAATGGCAATGGAATGGTGTCAGGAAATAAAGTCATTTCTAATGATAAAGCTTCCGAAAGTCTAGGGGAACTAATTCAATGAGAGAAACCATAGAGTCCTGATGCAATTTCTTATCTCTCAACCACTGCATTATCTTGGGCAAGTCCTCACCCAGAGGAAGCACAGCATTTAACAGCAGAGACTGTTAAGCACAGCCAATAAGTTGGTGGGAATCTGGGCTCCATCACTTATGAACCCTGTGACCTGGAGCAAGACTTGTCTAAGTCCCAGTTTCCTTTTCTGCACCGTGGAGACAGAACTTGTAACCACTTCCCAAGGCTGTTGTGAAGGTGAAGAGCTGTGGTCAGATCCAGGACTGACACATGGCAACACTAAATCAACGCTGTGTGTAACTGTCATGGCACCCGTCTGAACCTCCCTCCACCCTGGATGGTCTTCTGCAGAATTTAATGGCCTCCCACATATATCAGAGTAGCTATGAAATTATACAAAATGTTGAACCTCATTCTTGTTCTCTCTTTCCCAACAGGAGAGAGAACGTAGCCATAAAGGGGCCTCTTAGACAGATGGGGCTCAGGCTGTTTCTCACTTTCTCGGTTTCTGCAGCCTCCCGTCCCAGGTAACCCTCTTCCCAGGGACGTCATTCTCAGCCCCAAATCTGTAACTCCATTCTTTGTTTTTCCAACAAGGAAAGGCTTGATTCCTTCCCGTAGGCAAATGTATGTTCAAGAACTCAATATGCCAGGCACTCCCCTGGGCCCAGGCCACCGACGGTGTGCAAGAGAAGTTCTCTTGGCGCCTGTGTCCTAGAGAAAAGGGGCGGACAAGAGAGAGGAAAAAAATCTACCAAATCCTTTCTAGAGCCATGTCACAAAGGAACTCAAGCATGGTCCTGGGACCAAGGACAGCGAGGGTCCTGGGGTGTAAGGCAGGTGGGTGGATTTTTGGGGGATCATCAGAGGAGCCACTCAGAAGAGATGGCTCTTTTCTGCCGAGACATAAATAGAGCTGGCCGTGGAGAACTGGGGAAAACGTGCTCCAAGTGACGGCGAGAGCCAGAAGCTCCCCAAGAAGGAGCCTGGCTTGTTGGAGGAACAGAAGGTAGGATCGTGCGGAGGCAGGCAGGGGTGGGATTGCTGACAGAGGCCCCGGAGAAGGAGCTTGCAGGCTGCCCAAAGGAGGACACGGAGAAGCCCGGGATGGGGTGCACGCCCAGGAACCGGACACCTCATGTAGCCTTAGAAAGAATACAAAGAATGGATCAGGATGCCACCGAGTGGGCAGAACAAGAGCAGAGGACACAGGAATCTATTCCCCCTTCTACGCCCCCAGTAAATTTTATATTATAGCCCTTAAAAAGGATTGGTCAAGTAACTATCCAAAACTTGCTTTTGTCTCACTTTAGAGAGCGCTCTAAGGCAGAGAGTGCTTCTGTCAAACTGTGAGCCTGTGTGTTCCAAAAGGATTTGTGGGCGTCATTTGGGGGACCTGCAGATAAGACCCTCAGCTTCCCCACACCTGGGAACTGTGTGACCCACCAGTGGATGGTGACAGAGTCCCAGGATGGGCGGAGAAGGCTGGAGCCTGGGAGTCATCTTATTCCCAGGCAAACCCCCAATTTAGGAGACGAGGGATGGCCAACTAGACCCCATCTGTTCCATAAAACAGATAAGCTGTGACAGAGCTGGAGCGTTTGGACCCGCTAGTCCCACTAACAAGGCCAAATAAGAATCAAAGCAGCTGATTGGGGAATTAATCAGATAACTGGAATCCCCTGTCCCAAAGATTTACCTAAAACAATTTGAACTGCTGTTTCCTTTTTCCATTACAATGACTCATCAGATCACCACTTCATTATTGGGCCTGATTTTCTTTAAAAAGCATATTTTATTATCAAAGAGGTTAATGGGTTTTCCCTTTATTTTTCTCCTTTATAGATGTGCTCTGTTTATTTTTTATCCCAAGCATAACTACTGTTTGTCGCGTTGCCGACAATGTCTGCTGTTTCATTTGTTTTTAATTCTAAATCTGGCCAGTTATTCTCCACCTCCACTCCATGTCAATTTTGACTTCTTTTCACTTTATTTTTTATTTTTATTTCTTGTACCAGGAATTGAACCCAGGGGCACTTAACCACTGAGCCACATCCCCAGCCCTTTTATATATTTTATTTAGAGACAGGGTCTCACTGAGTTACTGAGGCTGGCCTTGAACTTAGGATCCTTCTGCCTCAGCCTCCCAAGCCCCTGGGATTACAGATGTTTGCCACTGCACCTGGCCAATTTTGCCTTCTTCATTCTCCCAATGGCTAAATAACTAGTCTACAGGAAACCCAACAAGCCAGCTCCAAATACGAAAACTTGGATTTTGGCTGCATATCCCTACCTGCTGATGAACATCTGAGAACTACAATTTGGAGCTCTTACTTGGACCATGCATTTCTGCACCATTGTTACCAGGTTCTAGGGGACAGTGGCTTCTAGACATCAAACAGAAGCCATCGAAGGATGACCTACTGCCCATGTGATGGTGCATTTTTATTCTCTAAAACTTAAAATGTAAAATAAAATAGCAAGATAAAACCCAAGCCTGTTTTCCTCTCCGGGGTTTATCTTCTTTACTTCCCTGGTGCCACTAAACTACTTCCTGCCAGGAGCATCTTGCTGTCCCTACGCCACCACACAAAGGCATGCCAAAGACATTTGCAAAGTGGTTCTTATCTCCCCACAACGCAGCCAGCAATTTTCAGATTTTCTTAAGTGCAGCCCCAGCGACCCCCTGGCTACCTGATTAGCAGCTTCCCACAGGGATTTGGAGGTGATGGGGTGGTCCCATTTTTTCACAGTGATCTGGGGGGGGGGGGGATGCAGAAATCGCAGCAAATGTCAAAACTCAGGTGTGTTCAAGGGGCCTCGGGACAGTGCCAGCTTGGGATCCGCAGAATCACGAAGCACTTACATCTCAGTGCATGCCTTTTAAGGTCAGAAGTATCATAAAGTCACCCAGGACATCTGGTTCCTCCTTCTCGTTCCCCACCCCCATGGCAGCCGCTCCCACCTCCTGAGGAAGGAGTGGGCCGAGTGTCCTGGGAGAGGTCTCTCCTCCATGAAGGATTCCCAGGGTGGGTGTCTTGTTTCTGTGCTTCCACTCTCCCTTCTTCTGAATGTGCAGCTTAATGTGGATGAGCTCAAACACCTAAGATACGACACCCCCGGACACACTCCTCATTCTCTTTTTCTTTTAAGGCAAATGGCGCCTGCCTACCTCCTGTTCCCTGGGTGACAGGGAACTTGAACTGTCTCAGATCACTCCACACCAGGCCAGTGTTGAGAACTGGTGAAACTCCAAGGTCAAGCACTCTCTGAGGGTGACAGCTGGCACCTCGGGGCTCTTGCTAAATCTCTAAAACTTCTAAGAGAAAGCAGGAAGGAGGAAGAGGGTCAGGATTGGTTCTTTTTACCCTTTTCATCCTGGGGTAGAGCGGTATTTGTTTTTGTTTATTAAAAATACTCCAAGGCTAGAAGGAACTCGTGGTGATTTCTAAAGATTAAAAAGAAATAAATGTTAGGAATAAGGTGATAGAGCAGGAAGAATATGAACTTTGAAAACAACAAGATGGAAGATTAAATTTTGTCTTTCTCAATGCCTGTGTGACCTTGGACAGGCTGCTTACCCTCTCTGAGTCTTATTTCTCTCCACCATAAAATGAGGATTTCAAAAAGATACCTATCCTACTGATTTGCAAGGAAAATTAAAAATGAGCCAGTGATATTCTCAGGATGAGGCAAATCCCCGTCCTCTGAGGCAAACTAAACCTTGAATAGTTATACACCTAGAAAGACTCACCCCTGTGCCACAGAAGCAAGCTGGTAATGGGAAAAACCAGGCCACCTAGACAACAACAGATAAGGCTTTGCAAAAGCGACATTTCCGTTCACTGGGTGCGGGCTCCTCTTTCCATTGTTACTTAGTTGCCTGGCAACTTTAACCCAGTCATCCCTAAAAGCACAGTGCCAGCTTGAATCCCCAACTTTCAGGTTTTTTAAAAAGGAGCCTTCTGTTAGGAGAGAATTCACCTTCGTGGCAGTGCCGTTTGAGAAAAGAAAAGTCTATATTCTAAAAGGCTCCCCAGCCAACATGAATACGTCTCCCACTTAGCACTCGCAGATGAGAATATCATAATATTTAAATCGGTTTTGAGAACTCTCCTGGAAAAGGAAGGGGGGGGACCCACTAGTTGAATAAATACCCGGGGAGGCCACAGGGAGCTCAGTTACCATAGCGATGGAGCGCTGGAGCGCTGGCGAGTGCACGGGGGAACAGATTGGCGTCGCTTGATTCTTTCTACTTGCAGTTTACGTATGTTGGCTCATTCTCCATGCCGGGCCAGACTTTCCTGTTCACCTGCCACTCTGCACAATGTGAGTGAGCAGAGAGAGGAAAGGCCAGGTTTCAGCTGCATCCTCCACGTGTGAACATTAGGAGGGTCAGAGGGTCAGCAGTGGGCAGGGGGATAGACTTGCCTTTAGCTTTGGTTTTAGTTGGCAAAGGATTGGGGAAAGTTGTACAGGAATTGCTGAGGCTGGAGGAGAACCCCCCCCCCCAAAATCTCCACCAAAGTCTAGAAATAGTGTTGAGACCCATTTTGGTCTGAGAAATCCTGGCTTCGGAGAACCATGTTGAGGACTAGTTTTTATTCTCTGGTGAATGCAAAAGCATGAGATGAGATGCCTGAGCCTTGCAAATGAATTTATGGGGACTCAACGACTCAGTAATTGTCTTCCCGCCGTGTGGGTGCTGGGTGGGAAAATGGGTGCCAACGGTGCTCCGGAAGCCCACCTCTCTCCCCCCCAGGGATTAGGTCTCAGGACAATGTCAATTCTGCTGACAGCTAAATGGAGTCAGTTCCAGACACCCAAGAAATGTGTAAAGAGATGAATACTTTATAGACACTTTGCTTTAGTGTTCATGAGCCTCGGACTGCAAAAGGCCTCGGTGGATGTCAACTAATAAATACTCATTTCCATGGAATTTCAATGAACCCAGTAAAATCTACCTCTTGCTGTGCAGGAACCCCATCTCATTACTCAAAATAGCAGCCAAGTAATCACCAGGAACCACGCCCTCCATGCAAGAGGCCAGGTAGTGAGGTGGAGGCTAGACCCCCTCAGGGTCCTTCTGCTCCCGGCCCCCTCCCTTCCCACCCACAGCTCTCTCTCCAGGTAATGAACTTCAACCACATGGCTATATGTCAGTTCACCAAAAGACATCCAAAGATTTCTTTTTCTTACAGTATACACAGGAATACTTCTAAGTATACACAGGAAACAGCCCAAATACTTACATACTTAAAAACTACCTATGTTCAAAACTTCAGACACCTGCTGAGAGATGGACAATGTACCCCTCCAGCCCCGTTTCCACACCCTCCTTTCATTTCAAACAACCTTTAAACAGTGATGATGGTCTATTTTGTTGAGACTTACTTGTTTAGTCAGAGAAGTTATTTTTCAGTTAGACAAATAGTTCTTTTAAAAGTCATCTTATTATTTTTAAAAGCCTTCATTGAATTTGAGGCAATGCTGGAAGTTGTTCCGTATTGTCACCTTCAAAAGCAAGACTAGGAGGTGGTTTCCCCAAATCCTGAGATGAAGTATATTTTCTATGGAGCTGGCATCGCATTTCACAGTCATTACAGCGAGTTTTCAAGAGGCTGAAATATTTCCAGGCAATTGAGATATGCTCACGCCCCCACCCATCTCAACATCCAGTGCCCTCTGGAAATTTCTGTGAGTTTCCTGGAAACTTTCTTCTTTGTCACTTTGGCTGTGATGGGGAGGCCGGGAGAGTCAGGGATGAGAACACAGAAGCTAGAAGCAGTCACCTCCAGGGAGCTCTTGGGTGACCTTGGACAAGAGAAGTGACTCTCTGTTCCTGTTTCCCTGTCTGTGAAATGGAGAGAAATAGCCAGTCTACTTTATGGAGATGTTGTGGGCTAACGAAATTAGACTTTCTAAGTATTTCCAGCCGGCCTCGCCCCTGAGTAAGTTCTCAGTACATGTTGTTTTACATGTTTTGCTTCTGCAGAATTCGTTTCTCTCATTGTTCTCTGTGTAGCAACTAATCACTTTGCTAGAGCTGACCTGTCATAGATGGTCCTTTCTCCTTAATTAAGCCCTGAACATTATAACCCAACAGAGTTTCGTAGTAAATATTTAACAAGGGTGGAGATGATTAGAGCAAACGATGTAATGATATTTTGCATTCCCTATACTTATAGTACAGGCATCACACCTTCCCATTAGACTACCAGTAGCAGTTGGTATATGACATAACTGGAAAATTCCCGTGCTTCTGCCTGGCCTGCCATGTTGCTTCTTAACCCTCCTTACTATTTCACTGCCTTTGGAAAAAGTGAACGTGGAAAATCTTCTCTTTTATTAACAGACCTACGGAAATGTTTGGCCCTAAACCTAAACACAGCCCTCAACTTATTTTACATGGCAAAGGCTTGTCAATGATTTTTTAAATGTTGGAAACACCTCCTGGATCTTATGCTCTTTGGTCCCCATCAATCTGGGTCAGAAAGGGAACGGAGCCTTGTGAGTTACGCAATAACCCAGAAGAAGGCCAGGTGCGCCCGCTATGGACACCACTCATGCTCTCGTCCCTAGCACCACTCCACTGGGCTTGGTGGGCAGAGTGGTGCGTACAAGGGGACGTGCTGCACCATCCCAGTGGGAGAAAATGACTGCCACAGAGGCAGGCTGGAGGGTCAGGCAGTGCCCCCTTCTCTGCAGTTCCTGCACCCATGGAACTGGCCCTGGCTTTAAGTTGTGCACAGAGGATACTTGAAGATCTCATCTTGAACGGGCTTAATTTCAGGATATGGTTCCTTGCTGGGCATCATAGATGTACAGTATAAAATGGGTTTGGCTACAAGTAACAGAACCCAGTCCTGGTGGGTCTTAAATAACAGGAGCTGTGTAGTTGCTGAGCTGTGTAGTTGTTGAGGTGTGCATTTGTTGAGGTGTGTAATTGCTGAGCTGTGTAGTTGTTGAGCTGGGTAGTTGTTGAGGGGTGTAGTTGCTGAGCTGTAAAGTTGCTGAGCTGTGTAGTTGCTGAGCTGTGTTGTGTTCTCACCTAATAACAAGCGGCTGCTCTGGAAGTTCTAATGATCAACCACAGCAAGGTCGCTGTGGTTCTCTGGGTGTGCCCTGGTGTGCACTTGGTGACAGCAGGGCCCTTTCTCCATGACCCTCACAACTGTGGGCAAGACAAGAAGCTGAGGAGGAGACCCGCAAGCTCAGTGCTTTTCTTGCCAGAAAAGCAAACATTTTCTTGGACTATTACTCCCCTCTTGGCAGAACTCCATGAGCATCTCATTCACCAAATCTGTATACTAGGCCATACCTAGATGAAGATGAGGCCGAGAAAACAGAAAATGAATATTTGGCTTTTCAGGTCCTTGAGTTGAGAAAGCAAGAGCACAAGGGGCGGGAGTGGTGGGGTGGTGGCCCTAGAATCAGCTTCCAACAGGTCAGACCACCCCGGAAGGGAAGGGCTGAGATTTATAGATTTGAAGTGGTTGGATTTTTGCTCCTGGATCTCTCTGCTCATCAGCTACATAATGCCAAGAGTCTGCATGAAACCTTGGGGAGAAAAAAAAAATCAGTTAAATATTTAGATGATTTGCCGACATGGAGAAGTTGCCGTTGGCAGCAAAGATTTATTAAGCAGGCTAGGAAACAAGATGTCATTAAACAGTTTGAAAGCATGCCCTCGTAATTAAGAAAGGAGAAGCATTCTAATTTGGGTAATGAAATCTGCAGCTTGGATGAACATTCATTTTATTAATATTTATTGTGTGCCTACTGTGCACCAGGTCTTTCATGGACCAACCCCATGAAATAATAAAAAAAAAATTCTCCCTGATGCCAAACCTACTTATAAGCATAGTTATCACTTCCTGGGTGCTGACACATTACCCAGAGCTCTAAGCATCTTACATGGCACGTTCCCCTCCAGCCACCCTGGGAAGCAGATGTGCGCGCCCTCCACGTAGTCATGGAGTGAATAACCACCTCGGTCTGTCTGGATCCAGGCTCCAGGGACACATAACTTTGGATGCTGAAGCAGAGGAGTCCCAAGAGAAGCTGCTCTGAGCGAGACCAAGTGCTGTCTCATGACAGATTCAAGGTGACCCCATCAACAAGGAGTCCTGATTCAATCCAGTGCCACCTGTCAGCACACCCGTGCCTCCCAGGCAGCGGCCCAATTCCTGCACACCTCTGGAATCCAGAATCCTACCACTGCTCTTCCTTATCACTTCCATCCCTCTGTTCCTGCCTGTAAAGGGCTGACCAGCTTCCTCCTTGTGCAACAGAACTAGGAAGGAAAGCTGGGACCGCAGAGGCGGTTCGTGTGGTCTTTGGGGGGCCCACACCACCCAGCCACGACAGCTGTCCTGACCCACCCCACTCAGGAGCTCCACAGGCTCCCTGGGCCCATTTCCAGGCCATTGGTATCTAACTGCCTGCAGACTGTTTCTCAGCCCTGGTTGCACATTACTGTCACCTGGGGAGGTTTTACCACATTCCCAGCCAAGACCATTTAGACTAGTGTGTTCAGAATGGGCCTGGATGTGGGGATTTTTTTTTTAATTTTTTTTAATTTTTAAAAATTGAGGTTCTCTTATCCACAACAGAGTGCAGACCTGTGTAAAGTTCAATATGTTTTACACATGCTCACATTCGCGGGACCACCCCATAGACCACAATATAGACCAAAAGATGCCCTTCTAGGCTCTGATCAAGATCTTTGTCCCCCATAAGTGACTCTAGAGGGCAGTCAGGCTGGAGCGCTTCTGGTTTAAGGGCCAGACCCTCCAGTCAGAGACGATGCATCCTCAGGAAGATGACCATGGCTGCAAGTCCTTTTCTCGGGGAGGAACAGAGAGGGCAAAGGACACAGTCCTCAGCAGTGTACGCACCGCGCATGCCCACACACGTTCCTTTCTCACCACACAGTGAGCCTCTTGAGCAGAAGAATCTGCATATTGCCCAGAGCCTAGGAAAGTGCTGGAGCCATGGTAAACATTTATCAGATGGAAAAAAAGAATAAGGAGACTCGAGTGTTGGGGAGCATGCTGGGTCCCCGCCTAGGCCACTCAAGGTCCTCTGGGGAGACAGACTCAGGGCGGCTTCCAATCCTTGCTGCAGTTCCTGCCTTTTTTATGTGTCTTTGACTCAAGAAGGGCGAGTTCAGGAAAACGCCGACTCTGGGTCTTGTTCTTTCTCGGAGTTCACACTCGGCCTGCGTGTAGGTGACACCGTTGACTTGTAGCGTAATCCCGCCGTGTTGAAAGCTGATGTCAACTGCTAACTGGGGAGAAGCAGGGCGCCTCCCGGGTGATGTGTGTGTGCACGCGTGCAGCCGGAAAGCACGCCGCAGACTCGGGGAAATTGATGTTGTACCAGCAGAAGGCCAGCGACACTCGGGAATGATCCATGTCCACCGCACATCGAGCTGCCCGGGGTCATTGGGGGAGGTTTTTTTGTTTTTTTTTTTTCCTTAACGTATAGAACTTATGAGTTTGAAAAATATGTATTTTGCCTGGAGGGCAGTTCAAAAGACTTCATTGTGTCAGCACAACCCGATCATTTATACATTTCTCTGCCCACATATTTTATTCATAACGTCTGTTTTATTCTGCTTTATTTTGTCAAGTTGGTGTTCGACATTACTGTGTTCCTCTTAGACTACAACCCACTATCACATGACTGTGGTTCAACTCTGGAGGACTGGAGGCAGGTTAAAGTCCTCACCCCATCTAGGCCGCTGGCAAATTTAACACAAGGTCCCAGAAACCTGGCATCGGGGCAGCAGGTGGGCAGGGGGCATGGTTTTAACAATGACAGAACACAGTAGTGTGGGGACAGAAGACAGAAACCTGTTCAGCTTCTTCATATGAAGAGGAAAACCAGGCGCTCAGCCACCAGCAGGCCAGACAGAACAGACCCTGAACCTCACACCACCCCACACAATGGCAAATGGCACAAAACTCAAACTACCTGCCTTCCGTGGATTCTTAGGAAATGACTGCCCCAAGCCAGCGGCTCCAAACCTTCTGCTTATTCCCAGCCCGGCTCTTCGGGAGGCGTGGATCACAAGGTACTCCAGGAAGTGTTTCGATTGTGAACTGCATTCCCAAACAAGGCAGCCAAAGCCCCTCATCAAAACAAACAGAAGAAAGAACTTCCCAAAGAAGAAAAAGAGGGATGACAGAAGGAGAAGCAAAGAGGGAGAATGAAAAGAAAGGAAAGAGAAAAAGGAAGAAAAGAAGGAAGGAAGGAAGGAAGGAAGGAAGGAAGGAAGGAAGGAAGGAAGAGAGGGAAGGGAAGAAGCCATTGCCCTGTCAACAAGCATCAAGGGGGTGACTGATGAGAAGGAGGCTTACAATAAAAAGAAAGCGTTTTATTCCCCAGGATGATAAGCGCCATGTGTATATCCACTACATTTCACATGCTTCTCCCAAATTCGTCTGCTACTGGGGAGGGATGTCACCATGTTAACACTGCTCCTTCCAGACCAGCCATGCTGCCCGCTGGATCTCATTTCTGTCCTTCACAGTCATTGGAAAATGAAAAGAACAGGCACCTTCTTGACTCATATTGTTCTTCCCATCTGGAGGAGAGTTTGGAGTAGAGTTTGTGGACCTTCTTTTTTAATTGTGCTCTAAAAAACACTATTCCCCCAAACCATCAGTGAGCAAAAATGGGGGTCCTTCTTCATTCAATAAGTACGGAAATGCTGTTGAGTCCATCACCTCAGTACTGGATACTCCCGGTGGACACAAGCAAATGACTAGCTCTGAGAAGTCCTGACATAAGGAAACCGTGAACTCAGCACCTCCTAGCTGTAATTTGACAGAGGAATTTTTCCCCCTGCACCTGGAATTCCTTAACACAAGTATCCAAAAGAACATACTTTGAAACAAGGTGAGGGCTCAGAAGGCAGGAGACCTGCTTAAAGATCAAATTACCCTTGTAAGCCAACTAGACCAACTTTTTATTTTATAGCTAGGGAAATGGAAAAGCAGAAGCCATATAATTTTTGGAGAGTTGAAGAAGTGGAACCAAATGACCCAGGACAAATACTTTCACTTCTGTGGGCCTCAGTTTCCCTATCAGAGGTTCTGGGCCTAGGAGTAGGCCTTGAAGTAGTCTCAGATGTGTCCCCAAATTCTGATTAACGGGCATCTATCTAATTACCCCAAACTTATGGCTTAAGACATCATGTTTACTATTTCACACTTCTGTCATTATTTTTGTCGTTCTGTGTCCAGGCACAGGTGATGTGTTTTACAACACGACAGTCCAAGTATTAGCCAGGCCTTGAGCCTCATCAGAAGCTCCACTGGGGGAAAAATCTACCCCAAGCTCTCTGATGGAGGTAGATTCATTTTCTGCAGCTCTAGGACTTAGGGTTCTGGCTTCGTGCTGGCTGTTGACTACTGGCTTCTAGAGACCACCTAAGACTAGACCTCCACCAACTCGACCACTCACCTCATCAAAGCCAGCAAGAGAGAGTCTCTTGCAAGATGAGATGACAATCATATACATCACAATCAAGGAAGTGGACCTCCCTTCACTCTTGACATATTCTGTTGGTTGAGAGCAAGTTGTAGGCCCCACCACACTCAAGGGAAGGGGACTACACAAAGGCAAACACCAGGATCACAGGGACCATCACAAGACTCTGTCTGCTACAAAGTGCAAAATGTATTTTTACTGACAATGAGTTGACCATGACAAAGATATCTGATCAGGTGGAATGCTGCATGAGATGGTCACCTGATATGCTGTAAAGCAACATATACCTTGCAGTAAGCTAAAAGCAAGAATGCTAGCACAGAGCAGAATTGCATGTCACAAGGTGTAAACTTCTAAAAGCAGCTCATAAGAAGAAAATTGCCAATAGTCAAAATTACCATTAAAAATCCCTTATGCCATCCATAAAGCCCAGTGCACAGATTTGGGTGTTACTCTATTGTGCAGTATCTCGAACCGTAGGTTTTATGCAAGCTGAAGTTTAAAAATCATTCAATTGGAAGATAGTCCATACTCAGAATCTGGTCATTTGAACCATCCTGCCTTAGTGCCAATTCCTAACAGTGACTCTGGATGAATGATATCAAAGCATTCCTTCCGGCCTCCAGGGACTATTCCATTCTGTTTTAAAAGTATGCACCCAACGCCTTACAAGTTGCTAATAGTCTGTTTTGTTGATGAGAGTTAAGTGAGATAATGTACATGAAATGAATCAGCCCTAGGCCTGGCACACAGTAGGCACTCAACAAATTCTTTGTAGATTTTGAATGAACTTCATGATAGGTGCTCGTGCATATTCATTGTCTTTTGAAGAACTGTGGAAAAGAAAGACCTTGGCCACGTGTGTCCCGCCTGTCCAAGTTGACATTTCCTCCTGCGGGTTCCCACTGACTCCCATCCTCATGAGCACTCGCGCATCTTCGTGTGGAGAAGGTCCTTTGTGAAGGCAAGCTCTGCTTCAAAGGACACAAGACATCTTCCCTATAAGTTGTGGGTAAACAACTCCACTCAAATGACCAGACTGCGGTGAGGAAAGGGCGAGTTCTCTAGGGGAATGCCACTTCCATGTCTCGGAGCACAGACGAGGAAGGTGGGGGCAGCAGATGTCCCCGCCCATCAGTGCCATCACCCTGGGCACTTACAGATACCAGAAGACGTGGACGCTACAATGGGGGCTGCCCCAGAGCCCATCACTACCTTGCTCAGTTTGGGACAATCGTGTCACCAGCATTTCCATCTTTTGACAATATGCCACTCAAGTCAAAAGGGTGCAAAACCCTCCATGGCAGTAACTGTTCCCTCCTCCTCCCTGCCCGAAAAAGAATGAGGGTTCTAAATCTGGTGTCAACTTTTGAAGAGCCACAGGAGCCAGGCAGGTCACAGAAACAAGACGAGCAAGCAGAACACACTTGAGAATGAAGTGGAGGAGGAAGAAATAGCAAAGGATTGCTCTCTCTCTCTCTCTCTCTCTCTCTCTCTCTCTCTCTCTCTCTGTCTCTCTCTCTCTCAAGAAATTCAAATGTGGACACCTCTCCAAACATCAGGTAGATGAGACAGAATGGTCTTGCAGCTGGATTCCGCCAACTAGCACATTGTTCCAAGATCTTAAGGACCTGCAGGTGGCAACGTCTGTTTTTATTGTCTCCAAAACCCTCGACTGTAGGAAAGACAGGCACTGTTAGCTTGTGTGGAAACAAGATAGCAGATTTGAGGCAACATTCATTCTGGAACTTGTAGCCACAAACCTCTGGCAGGTTGGGAGGAGGGAAGATTTTTATCTCCATTTTCTACCCAGGAAGGATTGTCTCTCAGTAACCTCACTACTGTTATCCCATCTGGTAATAAGTGAAATACAAATTTGGAATATCATTTTTATCTGCACATATTTAAAATGTAATGTCCAAATATTATGCTGTTTGAAAAGAGACACCTGTCCAAAAAATTCCCAGGAAGGTTTTAGAGAGTGCACTTAAGCTCAGATTTAGACACCAGTAAAGCTCATTTTTCATTTAGTAGAAACCTTCAGACTAGCCAAGACTTGGAAGACACACTGAACATTTTGCAAACACAGCCATGCCTCATTTATCTGACACGGACCGTTCCACGTAAATGTGCTTTCCACATAACTGAAGCTAATCCCTTGCACATCAAGTCATATATTTATTTTAGCCATTTTTGCATGGGAATATTTCTGAGAGTACATGACACAGTTTCCTACATTTTTAAAATAGAATATGAGAAAGATAGTTTAATCTTTGCCTTCTGACTCAGGGTCACAGTCATGAATATCAAGTGTTTGGGCTCCTCTAGGCTAGAATAAAGGGTTGTCTTGGGGCCTGCAGCATAAATTCTATTATTTGATTTTACTTTACAGAAACTGGAGTTTTCATGTTTTTAAGATTGTGCCTGACAGCTTTCATCGGCTCCTTTAGCACTCTGGTTGTACCTAAAGTCTTTGTGTTCCCTATCTGCTTAAGCTTCTCTTTTCTATATAACAGGAAGGCAGAGTGAAGACAGCCCGTATCTTGGTTGACCAGAAGTCCCGAGTTATTTTCCTGTTTCAATCCATTCTTTTGTCCTGTGAATAGGAACATGCTACTTGAGCTGTCCTGGCCTCTGCTTCACCATCTAAAAGTGAGACGTGGACATGATAGTCTCTAAAATCCACCATATCTATTCCAATTTGCATAGTTTTATGCTGTTTTCGACCCTCGACAAGCATGTTTACATTGTGGGTGCCTGGGCTGTTTCTTCTCTTATTATTGAATTGGTTGTCAGCTTTATCCTACATGGTTGAGGCTAGCAGAGATGTGACCACTCTAACTGAGATACCGCTTCCTTTCAGTAATATATTTCTGTGTAACCAGCCAGCGGAAAATATGGTGGCTTAGAGCAATGTTGGTTTGTTATTTCTCGTGATTCTGCAGGTCAGGGGTTTGAGTGAGGTTCTCGTGCCTGCAGAGCATAACCTGGAGACACAAGGGCTCCCTTGACTGCACAGGCTGCAGGTGGGCTGGGCTGTGAGGCCAAGAAGCCCTTGATCACAGATCTGGTGCCCTGATGCTCTTCCCCGATGTCTCTTCTTCCACGTGGTCTTTTTTCATAATCCCGCCCTAGATTTGTACAGCATGTTATGCAGCTTCCTCCAGGAAAAGTAGACACTGCTGAACCTTGGGAAGGGTGCACCGAGAACTGGCATATCAATTCTGCCCCATTTTATTGGCCTTACAAGTCACCATTCAAGGAGATTCAGAGAAAGGGTAAGCACACTCCACCTCTTGATGAGTAGGATCTATGCACATCCAGGAAAAGGGGGACCCCATAGGATTGCCTTCAAAGAGTGCCACACCCTGGGGAATAGATTCACATTGTACCTCAGAAGACACGTGGTTTTCTCTCAATGTCAAACTAATGAATTGGTTTTGATATACCTAATCATTCTTTTAAGTAGTACGTGGACTTGGTAAATAGCAGTTTTCTTCCAAGAAAGGAAGAAAAAAGTAAACCCACAACTTTTAATTGGATTCCTCCCCTGAAGTAGATTCCAAGTCTGTATTTTCTCTTATAAATATATAGCAGTTTCCAGGTTTCTCTTCAGTATCGGTGAATCAAACTGAAATCATGTGAAGGGAACTTCGCCTCTCTCTGAACTTTCTACTGGCTGCGCTTGTTGCCAAACCTCTGTGAAAGGGTTTGCCCCAAACACCAAATTAAATGATTGCAATATTCTATTTGCCCCCTGGTCAAGGGAAAATCGGCTCCTTTCTCCTCACTTTGTTGCAGATTCCCTCTTTTTTGGCCCTATGGCTTCTTCATTTATTTATTTATGCAGATGAGTTGGCATCCTCTAAGTGACAGGCCATAAAACAGGCTGTGAACAAGACAGAGGGCACCCGGCTCGCCTGGTGCTGATGTGCTAGCCCGGAAAATGGATAATCAAGAAATAATTAACCAATGACAATCACGATGAATACAACGAAGAAAAGATATAAAGATGCCACATTGTGGGGTGCTGCCTTGAAATGAGAACTAGACAGAGGCCCCCAGAGGACGTCCCGTGGATCCCAGCTCTGGACGGGGGTAGACATCCGATGGGGGAGGGGGAAGAACCTTGGAAAGGACCTAGAGGAAGAGGGGGCTCCTGAGCCTTTGCAAGGCAGGGGGATACTGTTGGGGATTCAAGAAACCCCAGTGTGGCCAAACGCAAAAGGTGAGACGAAGACACGTGATACTGCGACTAAAAAAAGCTCTTAAACTGTGAAAACTTGACCGTGATATTCAGGCTCTGTGAGGCTCGGGGTGAGGGAGGAAAACAACAATGATGACTCTTCTTCCCCCACCCACCATTGGCTATCGCCCTTGGGGTTCTGAGTGTTTGGGTGGCACTTTTTGGGTGCCAGGCACCATATTGTGTGCTGAGAGCAAGACAATGATGCATAATCGAGATGAACTGATGGAGGGAAAGCAGCTGGACTTCCAGGGAGCCCTCAGCCTCTCGGGTGAGGAGCAGGGAGGACTATGGAGGGAAGTCCTTGAATGCAGGAAGAGCTACAATGACGTCATTTGGGGACAATGTTGGGATAGACGAAGATCTTTAGAAATCTGGAGGACTGAAATGTCACTGTGCTCTCCCCTCCTTCAAAATGCATTCCAGAATAACATTTTAAGTTTAAAAATGACAAGAAAAGGATATGCACTGCAAATAAATTCTTTCTAAATTTTTTGATTATGTAATTTTGGCTAAGTTTGTCAGAGCTGAACTCATTTTGATATTTATTTACATATTTATGAGGGGCCTTGGCATCCTCACTGTGCTAGTGAACTAAGCACATGTTGGCCCTGCCTTTCGAGTAACTTCAGTGCAGTATTCAAGAGAGAAGGCAGTTCACTCTGTCGGGGTGTTGGGATGGTGCGGTAGAACAGGAAAATTTCAGAGAGGAGGTGCCAACTAAGCCTTCTCTTTAAAAGTGATGGAGTAAGTAGTTAGAAACTAACAATTCTGGTTGCTATTTTTTAAAATCGCTTATTTCACAGAAGCTTAACTAGAGAGTTTTCTCTCAAGAAGAAGCAGTTCCAGGATCAATATGGTGGTTTTGGTGTCTTGGCCCCTGGCTCCTTCAATATTATTGCTCTGCCACCCTCAATATAGCCTCCATTTTGTAGTCTAAGCCAGCTGCTCAGCTCCCACCACGTCCTCAGCATCCAGGCTGCAGAAAGGCTGGAAAGAGATCAAAGGAAAGCATGCTCATTCTTTCCAAAGGAGCTGCCTACTTTTGCTCACATCCCATTGGTAGGCCTAGTCACACGGTTATACCTAGCTGCAAGGAAGGCTGGGAATTGTAGTCTTTTAGCTGGATGCCATGGATCCACTAAAATCTCAACAGGTCCTACTACTAAAGGAAGAAAGGAAGAATGGATATTGGAGATATTAGAGGCTGATGCCACAGATGAAAGGTAGGCAAGACCACAGATGACAAGTGAGCAGACAAAAACGGGGGATAATGAAAACTGGCCATGAGGGCTGGGAATGTAGCTCAGTGGTCGAGTGCTTGCTTAGCATGTGCAAGGCCTGAGTTTTATGCCTAGCATCATGAAAGGAAGGAATGAAGGGAGGGAGGGAGAAAGGAAGGAAAGAATCAGACTCAGGTTCCATGGTTTCCTGGATCTGTGACTTTGAACATGTCAATGAATTGATAGTCTATCTAGAATACTGTTTCTCAAACTTTACATGAATGAGAATCAGCTGGGGTTGATAAGCCACAGACTGCTGAGCCCACTCAAGAGTTTCTAATCCAGTAAGTTTGGGGTGGTACAGCAGAATGAGGCTTTCTAGAAAATTCCTGAATGGTGTTGATGTCATTTGTGCAGAGACCGCATTTTGAGAACCATTGGTCTAAAACGAGGGCCTTGTGAATGCAGATGGTCTACTGTCACTTAGGGACTTAATTTTAGCAACTGCAAAGGGTCATACAAAGACCTGACCTAACAGGAGATTTTGAGAGTTTTCGCTGTTTTGAAAACTGAAAATACATAGTAATAACACTAACATGTATAGTTTTTACTACTCTTTCTTAGAACCCAAGTAATGAAAATTTAGTAAAAATAATAACTAGCAATTTTTATCTGCCCCACTTGGTGTTAAGCTCAATGCAACAGAGACTATCAACAGCTGGATTGGGGTACTTCCTGTCCCATCATGACTGCTCAAAAAATATGTGCTGAACATATTAATTTATTGAGTCCTTACCATGTGGCAGTCATTCTTCTGTACAATTCATGGGCATTGTTTTTATAAATCCTGAAAATAACCATAAAGTAGGCCCTATTATCTGTCTCACTTTACAGACAGGGAAATCGAGACTTCCAGAGGTCACGCATCTTCCAGGGTTAATTTTCTAGAGGTGGCCATGCCAGGCTCTAATCCTGTCTCTGTTTACAAACTCCAAATCCAGATCTTAATCATTCTGTATTGGGTGGACAGCCTGCAGGCCAAAGCCGGCCTGTCTCCTGCTTTTTAGAACATATTACTTAAGAATATTCTCACCTTTTGAAATGGTTGCCAAAAAATTAAGACTCCAGATCAAAGAATATGTCATCAAATGTAAAAATCCAATTCAAATTTGCACAGATTGGCACGTCCCTCAATAGAGCTGCACTGGAACTCAGCCATTGGTTTACGTGTGTGTGTATGTGTGTGTGTGTGTGTATGTGTGTGTGTGTGTGTGTGTGTGTGTGTGTCAAGCAGTCCTGACAGTCCACTTGGTCCCCAAAGAAGAAGCTCTTTACTCTCTGGCCCTTTACAGAAACAGCTTGCTGATCCCTTCTTTTTTTGGTACATGTTATCGTTTTCATAATGTGAGACCCAAGAAGAAATTGCACCAGGTGAAAATGACGCCATTAATCTTACCTTTTATTTTTTTCAAACAAGGCCCTTTTCAATAAGCAGTCTACAGCCCCACCATTGGCTTAACACCAGCTTCAAGTTGGGCCTTTCAGGAAGCAAATACCCCTGAGAATGGTCGCTCATTATTTGGTTAATAACAGTGTGAGAAAGCAGTGTAGTGTTTAGCGGAAGGCAATGGTGTGAGGAAAAGGCCTCTGATGTTCCCAGATGCTGCGATGTCTCGTTTTCCAGCCTCACTTGTGGAGGGAACGTAGCTCCCATAGCCCAGGACGTGGTATCAAAAGGTTCCAGCGGGGGCTGGATTCCCTGGCCTTCGGCAAGATATGCTGATGACTTCCTTCTTCTACTTGCTAGATCCCAAAGAATCAAAGGATTAGGACAGACAAGTTCACACAGAGAATTGTTGATTATGCTTTATCCTTTTAAATATGTGTAAGTCATAGAAAGCTCTGCAGTCAAAAGTATTGACGACATTGATCTCTGCCAACCACAGAAGCAGCCCATGTGGGCTACAGCGGAAAGAGTGAAATACTGAGAATGAAGATGATCCTTCTCCGGTGGAAGATGTGCACCCAGCCTCCCTCCCGCTCCCATCCCCGATGCAAGTTGGAACCCAGAATGCACAAATGCCTGTCAACAGGAAGAAAAATGCCTTTGCCACGCCCCTTGACATCAGCATGCAGGCCTGGAGCCCGCAGTGCATTCCAGGGCAGCAGGAGCACAAATGTCTGCAACATGCGTGGACTTTACAAGAATGCGCTGGAGTGCATCGCATAGGCCTGAAGAGCAGTGCTGGCTTCTCTTCCAGAGAATGGCCCCTTCACCATTCAAGGGACAAAGACAGTGTTGTCAAGAGCCCTCCTTGTGCGCAGGCAGGCTGTGAACGCCTTCCTTGGATCTACAAGGTGAAACGCCTGCTCCAGGTGGCCCTGCTGCTGCATGCAGTGTCTCTACCCTGGAGGAGGCTGTGAGCAAGGACGGACACCCACTGCTTGGCAGGGGGACTTTCTGAAAGCACAAGTAGCTGGGGCTCGGCCAGCACTGATTGACAAGTGGCTGGCTGAATGAGCTGCTATGGCACAGGAAGGGGGGTGCGCTGGCAACTGGTAAGGCAAGCAACTTCAGCCAGGGAGGTCGGAAAGCCTCCAGAGAGAAGGTAAGAGAGAAGGTGAGATTTGATCTGGACCTTGAAGGATGCCTAGGAGATCAGAGATGAAGAGAGGAAAGGGGTTTTTGACAGATACTTCAGGTGGGTGGGGCACAGGATGCATCTTCCCAAGCCCATCCTGGACACAGGCACTTTATAAACCAATACAGCCAAGCCTCTTCATAAATGGACCGACTCTTCTAGAGTTCAACATGTTAACACCCTCCAAAGATGTTCAAAGCACACCAAGTCTCGTCCAGCCACCCCCTGTGCCCTTGCTCAGCGCAGGTAATCAGGGACCTTGTTTTGTCCTGTATAATGATCAGAGAGGGATCCAATGAGTGGCAGCAGGTGAGTCCTAAACTCTTTCAGGATGAGGCAAGGGAGCCCAGCACAGGTGTTGAACAGAATTTGCCAGGTGGAAGGCCAGGGAGGATGGAAAGGGTGAGCAGAGGGCTGACACACTGGGCAGGAATACTGTATGACTTCCCTGGGAGAAGAAGGAAGAACTGGTAGGCGCCAATCTGCTCTTCTGTCACTGAGCTACCAGCAGGGCCAAGACCCCACCATACCTGACGTAAGATGCAGAGTAGGTAGCTTGGCACAGCTAGTGAGAAATGGGCTTTGGAGTTAAATACTCATTTATTTGCTCACTCGTTCATTCAACTAGTACTTATTGAGCATCTAGTATGTTCTAGGCACCTGGTACAGTTGAGAAAAGTCTGAGTCCAGCGCTCTTGTAGAATTTTTATTCTAACAGAGAAAGACAAGAAATACTTATTGATGTGTGTTGAGTGCTGACTCTGTGCCAGGCACTTTCAGTGCTTTGCACACACGTTGACTACGGAGTTGAAACTCACAAGAGAACTGTAATGTATTAGTATTACACTCCCATTTACAGATGGGAAACCAAGTCAGAGTGTAAACCCCTGTTAGAACTGGGAACCAGAGCACAGGTGTCTGGATAGAGTGACCAGAGGGCTTGGGAAAAGGACATCATCCAGGAAGCTCCTCTGAGCAGCCGTACTTGGGCTGTACCTGACTGAGAAGGAGCCGCGATACCGAGAGACCTGGGAGAAGATGCAGAGGAGCCGGGGCTCCGAGGAGGACCAGATCAAAACAGTGGCTGGAGTGTCGAGACAAAGGAACAGCGAGGCACAGGAAATGAAGCAGAGGGACAGGTGACCAGTCCTCCTCTGGACCCTGTCACCCACTGCCTGGGAATGGTGACTTTGTACTGTTTAACTTTGCTCATCTGACCGATGGGGACACGTTTTTGAAGAGAATGGATAGATTGTGTCCACCCGAAGCCTGGGGCAGAGCAAGCCAGCAATAAGAGTGGCCGTTACTCCTGTTCCTAAGACAAGCGCTGCCCTCGGGAAGGTCACGGTGCTGAGATCAGATCGTCACTATTCAAAAGGGTCTCCATGCCAGTTGTCCCTCATTTCCCAGGATCCTGGGACTGCATCTTGCATTTGCTTTCCCTTCTTCAAGAGAAGGCTCAGCCGCTCTTTCTGGACCATCAGCCTAAACTTCATGACCGGGGCCCCCCTGAGCTTCATCGCTGTCTCCATCTTCTTCTTCATCGGCACCAGCATGGCCCTCGTCCTCCCCGCTGCTGACCCCTTCCAGCGCTTCCTGTGCGCCAGGCCTTTGTCTCCGTGCTTTGCACTTGCCGATGCATTCCACCATCACGGCAGCCTCTAAGGGTGGCTCATCGCTTCCCCTGTTTTTCAGAAGAGGAAACTGCAGTACAGAGAAGTTGCGTAGCTTGTCCACCGTCACACAGCAAAGGGCTGGATCAGAACCCAGGCACTCTGAACCTTCAGTGCCTGCCTAGAACAAGGGAACCTCTCACCATCACACTTGTGGGCTCTTGGCACAGCCACTGTTCACATCTCATGGCTCTTTTTTTTCACCTTGGCCTGGTACTCCACTCCAGACAGCTGCCCATAGGAGTCTCTAAGGCCAGGACCCGCACGTTCTTGCAGAGGGAGGGGACGGCAAGTGCAAAGGGAGTGTTAAAAAGCATGTCAACACAAAGCTCCTTCTTTGACTTCAACAGAAAAGGAAGAGAGAATTGAAAAGTAAATGTCTCACTCAAGTACCACGTAAAATATCCTTCTCCCCAGTCCTTTCCACCACTACAGCAGAGGCAGAAGTAGCAGAGGTCCAGGGTCCTGCTTGTAACAAGCCATAGGTCATTGGGCCGGACTCGTGACTGCTGTGAGTGAGGAAGACGTCCCAGGTCAAGGTCATCAAGAAGGATTTGGCTGGCACGTTCTGGTCTATGAGAATGAGAAAAGTAAGTCTCGAAATTCTAAGTGAGATTTCCAGGCACGTAATTTTTTTCGAGTTTCAGATTCTTTCTGGACCTGAAATTCATTCAACAACTTGCCTTCAAGAATATTTGCAGACCAACTAGTATTCACCATGGTGGGCAATGGGTGTACATTGGTGAAATTTGTTCCTCCTGACTTGGGAGAGATTCAAATGTTCTCTTTTTACAGCACCATGATCCTAGTAATTCTTCTTTCCTGTTTTGTGTGTCCATCCATAAGCAAAAAAAAAAAAAAAAAAAACTTTTGGCCCTGAAATAGTTTCCTTTCCTCTTCTCATTTTCCTGTGGGTCTCACTGATCTTACTAGGTCCCCTAATCGGGAACATCTGCACGAAGCCATTCCCTCTGAACTCAGGGACATCGGTATCCACGTGTGTGATTCTTTAGAAAAATGCTCACAAGTGTAAATACCAAAGGAGTGAGGGGACAACTGAATGAGGGGTTGTGCAGGGACCCGGGCGGGGCTGGGTGTCCTGGGGAGGAAGCCGTGTGTTTGGACACTGAGGCAGACTCCGGGAGAGACTGGCACTGTGTGTGGACACCACTGCCCTCTGGTAGGAACACGGTCAGCTCTGCATTGGGAGGGCCACTGCTGCCCTGGACAGGCACTGGGGCAGTGGCCTGGAGCTTCTGTGTTCCGGCTGGGGGTCTGCCCCCCCAGGGGCTCCACCAAAGGGCTGCACATCCTCTGACTTAGTCAAGTAGCTGGGTAGGAGGGATCGGCTCTGTTCCTTAGTCTGTTTTAAACGGTGTGACTTTCGTACCAGCAGAAACAGAAAGATGAAAGAAAATGGAGGGATTCCCAGGGATTTGGGTATCTTGGATGAAGTCCATTCTATCTGTTTCCCTCTTTCTCAGCATTCTGCTTTGGGAATGGAAAGGGGAGAGAGGACAGTGCCTGACATAAAGGGACATGTGTCTAATGGCAGAATCTGAGGTGTGTATGGGGCAGTAACTTAGTGTAGGATTTGTCCCCACCCATTGAAATCAGCAAACGCTCAGTGACCACCTTCTATGCGTAGGAAACCAAGCAAAGGACCATGTACCAGCCAGGGACTTCTATCCTGGGTGACTCCCCCCACTAGGGGATAATCCAGCTCCATCTGTAGGCACTGAAGGGCTCTGCACTTGCAGACTTAGCATCTGTGCTTCAGTCTATTTATCCCTCATGACAGAGAAGCAGTCACTTATCCTTCCACTGGGGCGTACATTTGGTTTGCGCTGCCCTGCTAATGAGAAGGGGCAAGTCTATTGTCACTGAGGGCCCGCGTCAACCCTGCACCCACCTCTCCACAGCTCTTTCCTTGCAGTGCCTCACGGTGCTGACAATACGCCGTCACACTGGAGGGGGAAACATGAGTGGCAATATTTGAAATATCTTATCGTACACAGATATTTAGGAGAAGTATGTGATTCATGTGGAAGGAAGAATTAGGAGGAACCAGAAGTCCACAGGGGCAAGCTCATGTGGTTCACGATTTCGGTCATGTGGGAAGATCTCGAGCTACATTCATGCAAACTGGCAGAAGTCCCCAGGGCTACCGTCATGATGGACGGTCAGATGGTCCACCGTGAAAGCTAGCTCCTGTGGTATGTGAGTTCAGACATCCTAGAAGGGCTCAAAAGAGAATATTTTAATGGAGCGTGTCCTGGAAAATATTTGCAATAGAGAAGGTCGTGGAAAGCCAAAGCCACACCACGGTGCGAGCACCAGGGATGTGATGAGGTCAGGAGTCAAGGTGCGTGGGAGCCCACACGCTCCCGCCACACCAGGAGCACAGCCCCTGGGAGGTGGACCACTCGGGGCCATCCAGGTGCTCATTCTTCCAGGTAGAACCTACCACACCAGAGCTTGCAGGTCGCGAGTTGCTTCTTGAATCAAGGAAGGGCACCATCACCTGGGCCCTCGCTGGCTGTGGGATGTGGAAGGACTCGTGTCCCTGAGCAGTTCTCCACGCACAGACACTAACTCTGCTATCAGAGAGCAAGCAGCGCTCACAGTAGTCCAAAACCTGGAGCTGCGACCCTACCAGAACGAGCTCCGAGTTGTCTTCCAAAGACGCGACACCAGCCCTGTGGTGGCCGGTCCTTCTCTCGATGACACCAGATCTACCGATGAGCGGTTGCTAGGTGCCAGGCACATGAGGAGGGCTCAAGAATCAGCAGATAGCATCAGAGAAAGCCTCTGCTCACGAGAGCTTAGTTCATAGTGAGAAAGTAAGCTAGACCATGACAGAGATGGGTAAGAGCTTTGGGTGGAAATTAGTGTAAACGGGGTGATCCGGGATGCCCTGGCCAATGGGAAACCCCTGCCATAGGGACTGGTCAGCCTGTGAAGACCAGAGGGGTCGGCACCCCAAGGCAAGAGCAAATGCTCATTTGAGGGACAGAAAGACCTTGGAGCTACAGACTTATGAACTTGGCAACAGTGAGAGGGCCCTGAAGGCCGTGGGAACTAGAAAACAATAAGAAGCCATGGGAGGGTCTTCCAGAAAGGGCCCGGGTGTGTGCTGGTGGTGCTTTAAGTGAAGACATGTGCATTGATGTTGCTCACCCACGAAGGCTGAGCCCACGTGACCCTTGGGGGTCATGGTGCCATAGAGCCAGACCACCGGGAATCAGACAAGGTGCCACAAGCTTTCTACATGCTGCATTTTATCAAAAAATCTACAGAAACAGATACTCAACTCTGCCTGTATACAGTTTCCTCTTGTGCTCACGGACTCATTGTAATTGAGGCTCCCACAGCCGAGGCCTCATAACTTGTCGTGTGACAATGATGTCCATAGGGGTATGTTACATGGTAACTTTGCAGCCATCCATGCCCCAGTTGATAAATGATTGATTATTTACAAGCCATTAATAATTGATCATTCCCCATGTAGACCCTAGGGTGAGGCATCTTCTTTATTTACTGAGCAAGGAATTAGCATCTTCATATTCTGACCATAAAGATCAGAAGTTGTATGGTCCCTTTTTACCACGGATTGCCAGAAAGCTCCTACCTGAAGTGAATGGTTAATCACAGTAAGGGTTCTAAGTTGTATCATTAGGATATTTGCTTTCTTTTCTTTTTATTAGCTTTATTATTTATTTCCTTTACACGTCACCTTAAATCTTTTGTAGCTGGAGGTGGAATATCAATAAGGAAAATTACATGCTTTAAAAACATAGCCCTAGTCTGCCTGATAAATACTTCAGGAATTTTACATTCACCGGTGGCAGGGTGTGACTAGTTAGTTGAATCAGTGATTAAGAACACTATTGTTGATAATTTCTATAAAATGTTAAGCTTTGGGACCTTGGCCAGGAATGTATCTCCTAGGCAAGCCTCATTTCTGCTAGGAAAATCAGGTCCTATCATAAATCTGAGGTCTGACTATTGCCATCAGCAGGGTTTGAAGCTTAATATAAAACAGGAGTGTTTCTCGTCACTTGAATGCATTTGCCAAAGAACTTCAACTTCTGTCTCCTTTCCTGTTGAACTTTAAAAGCTGGAGAGGCAACTGTCTTTCGAGACTGTTTTGTCTAGAACTGGGCTGGGGCAGGAATCCAGCATCCTAAGCTTTAAATCCTGTTCCCCAACCCAAAGCTTCGGGGAACACCTTAATTGTACATTGTTAATTGCAAAATCAACTTAAAATGAAAATGAAAGTGCTCATCTTCACTTTGCTCGCTACAAAGGAGGGTGCATGGCGTGGTGATTACACACCACCCAGGGCCTGCGTTCTGGAGTCTAGCACCAAAACCCTTATGACCTTGCTCAATCCCGGAGGGCCCTGCTTCCCCTCGCCCTCCAATCATCCCTATCAATTTCAGTCTCAGAACCTTGGCAATTCCTGGCACAGCTGACCATAACCACCCCACAGTAGCCAGATAACGATCCACATGTGGGATTTGGAAGTAAACACCGTCCTGCCCCTAGACTCTGTGTGGATAATGGTTGTGGGAAGAAAAGAGGAAAGGTCTCAAACTCTATATTTGTTCTAAAAACAAACCAACAAGTCATCCAAAAACAGAAAGAAGGGGCAGGAGGAGAGGAGAGGCAGCCCAAGATTAAGCTGTCATTGGCATCTGAGCTCACATTAGCACTCGGTGCAAACCCAGACCAGAGTGACAACTGGGGCCCTCCAGACAAACTGACCCAAAGTCTGCTTTGTAAATAAAGTTTTATTGAAACAAAGCCATACCCAGTCATTTACATATTATCTACTTCATGAGACAATGAGAAAATGGGGCCCACAAAGCCTAAAATTTTCATTTTCTATTATCTGGCCTTTTGCAGAATACATTTGCCAACTCTAGATATTTCAGCTCTACATATTTATATTTATATATAGTCTCACACACAGTTTTTTTTGTTTTTTTTTTTTTTTTTTTTTTTTTTTTTTTTTTACTTTTTTAGTTTGAAATAGTTGCAGGCACAGTGACTGTCCAATATCCAAGCCGGAGCAAAGCCAGATCTCAGCAGTTTTGTTTACATGCCATCAATCAAGGTGACACACACACTTTTGAAACATAAAAATGACATAAAATGTGGTGCCTTTAGTTAAGAATGGCAGCAATGGAACTCAACTGACAACGGGAAGGGAAAGAACAGGAGGAGGGTTGGGGTGCTGAGGGCCTCCTCTCGGCCCAGCACGGCCCTCACATCCCGAAGATCAGCGCTCCCAACCTGATGGCCCTGACTGCCGAGTGAAAGTTGTCGATTTCACTTTTCCTCTCCACCCTCTCCCTCCTGCACCCTCATCACCTTGACACTTAAAAACATGTGCATGAAATATGCTGGGAAGCAGAGAGGACGGCGCACTGATAAGGTCTGAAGCAGGTGATTAGAGAGCAAGGTGACATTTGGATGACTCTACTGTGTTTGTCTGACAACTCTCTGGGCCTCTTCTGAGGCACGAGGGGCTCCTTTGCAAGCCCCCCAGGTGCCTGGCCTTGGGGCAAGACACTTGGTATGGGATGAAGTTCTCGGCCTCAAAGGAGAAAAGATGCCGCTGTGTCTGGCAAGCCGCGAGGCCGAGAGACGCTGCTGCCCAGCCCCCAGATCGTTCCCAGCTCCTTCCCCACAGACAGACTTGTCAAGAACACATGGGTTTGGGACCCACCGGTGTCGTGAGGCTGGGCTGGAGGGCAGAGGGCACGGGGCCTGGGAAGCGCGTGAATGCAGTTACTTGGGAATCTGACAGTGGGTCCTTTGTGGTTTCTCGGGGGCTGTCAAGAAGCTGAAATCCTTAGTCTGGTTGGGAAAATGTCCCGGGGCAGCTTGATAGGAAGAGTTGCTAAGCAGAGAGAAGCCCAGAGATGGCTAGAGCCCTCTCCTGAGCACCAGGGGGCTGTGCCAGCACCAGAGGATGGAAGTGTCTCGTCCCCTTCCTGGGGTCTGGTAGGAGCCAGGAAACGTGAGCATGGCTCTGGGCCTCGCAGGACCAGGATCCCTATGGGTGACTGTAGCACAGGGTGGCACAGCCATCCAGGTGGGACCCTAAGAGGTGAGGAGAGATGACAGAGCCAGGAGGAAGCCAGAAGAAGAGCAGAAAGGCACCAGGCGTAGGGGCTTGGCACCCAGTCCATGGGTGGCAGCCTGTGACCGAGGACTTACGTATGACCACTGATGGGCACAGCAGAGGCGGTCAGCCGTTCAGCAAGGTGGGAATTTAGCGATTCCTCTGTGTTGGTGTCGGGAGGAGGCCGATGGCAAAACCAAGTTAGGAGGACTGTTTTCTGAGTGCAGGGACATGTAAGTGATCCACAGAGACCAGGCAGGAGCCCAATCTCAGTGGTGGCAAAGCTGCTGACACCTCTGGGCTTGAAGGGGAAGGGGAAGGAGTGGTTCTTGGAAGCCAATGGTCATTTAGAGACAGGGACAGGGATGTTCATTCAGCAGGCAGAATCAGCTCAAGGCAACATGCCATTGAGCTAGGGGACAGACACTCCATGCTCACTCCCTCCTCCAGGCTGAGGCCAGCTTCCCCTGTTCCCTGGAGTCACTTCACAAAGCTGGTCTCTAGCCCAGTCTTGGGGGTCCAGAAAGGTGCCTCTAAGGCCTGGGCCTCCAGCTTAAAAAGGAATGTAATAGCTAGGCAAAGAGCAAGGAAGGGTGTTGAAGGCAAACAGAGCAGCATGTTCAAAGGTCCTGGGGTACAATACAGCCTGTTTCTGATCAAAGAGAAATGAGAAAGAAGAATGAAAAAGGTGGTGGTGGAACACAGAGGTGGACGGCACAAGGTCCCATGGGCATTTTCAGGGGATTCAAGTATGATCCTGAAAGTGGTGGGAAGAACTGAATGGATTTTAAACGCAGAATGGATCTTAAAAGATGTGCCACAGCGTGTCAGCTAGGCCATGTGTGTGCAGAGACAAAAGCAGACTTTGTTGGGGAAGAAGGAATGAAGCAGGTGGCTCTGAGGACAGGTTCACAGGGAAACTGAGAACAAGGGTATATTTTGTAACTGAGCTGGTATTCAAGGCCCTGTTCTTCTCTGAAAGAGAAGAGCTGATTGGGAGAGCAGGAAAAGTGTGTGTGTGTGTGTGTGTGTGTGTGTGTGTGTGTGTGCACGTGCACACGTGGGCATATGGGGTGAGGTGCACAGGAGTGAAGCTGAAGGAGGCAGCCCGGGAGGTCAGCTGGAGATGCCCAGGAAGGCTTCGCAGCGTGCTGAGGTGCTGCGTGCTGGCCTGCGCTTCTGAGCTTCCTGCTCCTGCAAAGGTCTTCTGTTGTGGGAAGAGAGGGTCAGAGGAGATCCCACGGCAGACTCCTGGTAGACCTCGAACCCCAGCAGGTCCCTCATGGGGAAGGGGGACTCCATCTGCTTTGCATGCCTCAGAGCACAGGTTTTTTTCTTCAGCCTCCAGAACCACTGGGCCTGGGGTCCGCCTGGCTACTCCCCTTGTGGGCAATCCTGCCCCCCACAGGTTCCTGGGGCTCCCTTCTCCTCCTCCTCATAACTCGGTCTCAGGCAAATGGCGTCTCCCCTCTCCACTGAGAACCCTGGGGTCAGGCATGCCGTTGCTGCTCATGTGTGTCCCAACATCTAGAGCAGGACTTCAGGTCATGTAGAGGCTCATAGTTTGGTCAATTGAACAAATATATGGAGTCTTGCAAAGTCTGATTCATTTGCCTGTGACGTACTGAGTTCCGCAACCCTGGGACACATGAACAGAGACCAGTTGAAAGACAGTTGAATATTATCAGGGGAAAGAGGCTAAAACACTGATTTAAATCACTTTTAAATAGAGCAGTTTGCAGCTCTAGTGGCCCGTGCCTGTAATCCCAGTGGTACAATAGGCTGAGGCAGGAGGATTGCAAGTTCAAAGCCATCCTTGGCAACTTAGCAAGATCCTGTCTCTAAATAAAGAATAAAAAGGGTGGAGATGTGGCACAGTGGTTAAGCATCCCTGGGTTCAATCCCCTGAACAACAACAACAAAAAAAAATTTAAGTAGTTTATAAAGTGGGGAGACCGCTAACCAGCCCACATGGCCTCTGCTGTGTTCTTGAATTAGTGGTAGAAGACGAAAGTCCGTAGCCTGAGCATCCAGATGTTCCCACAGATCAGAACATCTGGCCATGCTGGACCCACGTTCCTCACTCATTCAGCAAAGTGTTTGTTGCTATAATGGTGAACAAAGCAGACACCGGTCCACGCGTAAGGAGCTTATGTTGAAACCATGCAGTGGACAAGATGGCATGGAGAAGAGTAAGGAGGGGGAGGGACAGTGGGCGGGGGTGAGGCAGGGCCTGACGTCTAGACTGTACCCTGTGGTTGCAGAAGGTGGAAGGTATCACGTGAGAGGAGTCACCTGGACTCAGGTCCGGGGTTGGGGGAGCACAGAAGCCTTGCAGACCCTGGAAGGGCACTGCAGGCCTGGGGACACGTGTGCAAAGCAGGTCCTAGGCACAGCCAGGAGGACAGCGTGGCTGCTGCAGGGTGATGAGAGGGGACAGGAGGGACATGAGATCAGAGGAAGTGGGTGGCGGGGAGGGGGGAGTCTGAGAGGTGATTTCTACTCCAGAGTGAAACCAGAGTCTCACTGACACCCACTTACTGTAAAGTCTCTGCCCTCTACTCTGGCTCTGAGGACAGGGCCATTGTCCTGGGTTCCAAGCAGGCCTGGGGGACCTTCCAATGCACACGGGGCTTGGCAAAGATGTTGCCAAGGAGGTGGTTAAAGAGCCAGATTCTGAATGCTGTAAAGATAGACTTGGACAGTAGGGAAATCGCCCCCTCTCAGCCTGTGTGTCCCCTCTCTGGACCCGTAGCCCCGTAATTTGGTCCCCTGCCCTAGGCCCATGGATAAAGGTGTACAGATGTCACTGATGGGAGTCCCACAGACACCCTTTGTAGGAAACCGCCTGGCCTCTTTGTCCTGGAGGAGAATCCTCTCCCCCACTCTCTTCTGGGTGGCTGGGAGGGACAGGAGAAGGGCAAGAGGGAGGGGATAAAGGGACCCTTGGCCACCTTCTCTGGAATGTGGCCCCCTTCCCCCGGGTAGCACTTGGGGAACCTGCGGCCACTTCGCACAGCAGGAAGGAGAAGCTCTTCCCACCTCATTTACCAGGTGGCAAAAGTTTTAGCCGCACCCTGCAGTTCCTAAGAGTGGCTCTTATTAAATACCACTATCACATCACACCCAGACGTGACCGGCTCTGCCACCTGAAAGAATCCGCAATTAACTGGGGGAGACTAATCAGGATATTAATGGGTTCGGTTTTTAATTCCTATAATATTTTCATCCGTTTTTTTTTTTTTTTAAACCCTCATCTCAGCCACATTAAGCTGGGGAAGTGGATTCTGAGGGGAAGACAGGACTGGGAAGGCTCTTATTTTCTCATCAGGTAGAATGCACGTGAAGATTTGGTTTGTTTTAAAAGAAATCCTCTTTCAGAAATGGAAGGCTGAGTCTGTACCGCCCTGTCACTCCTGGCTGGGCTGCAGGAGGGACGGCAAGGCAGCTGGTAGGGAGAGAGACGCCCTGCCCCTCAAGGGCTCCTCCTCGCAGCACCTCCTGGGGCTGGTGGTTCCAAAGCTCCAGGAAAGGTGCCTGCGTGCGACGCTCTCCAAAATACGCGATAAATTAAATCACGTCAACACGTGGTTTTATCCAATCTAAGATGTGTCATGATTTAGGGCTGTCTGTAGAAAATAAAAACAAAAGAGCCAACAACTGTTGGGAAGATCTCACCGACTACAATGTGTGCTCCAACAGCAGAGATATTAAGATGCTCTGGGGTAAGTCCGTCTGAGCCAGTGGGTAAGCCCAGCGGGGCCAGTACAGACCCATCTTCCTGCCACCTCTTGCCTCTCCATCGGTCTTAGCACCTGTGCCTGATCCCCAGGTCAGACGCTCATGTGGTGGCAAGAATGGCAGAGGGATCTTCATGCTTCATATCCACTTTGCAAAAGGAAGAGGAGAATCAGTCAGGCTTCTACCAAAAGGAAACAGAGCCAGCTGGATTCCTGTCTCTATATCTGCGTCTCTGAAGAGAAAGAAGTTTATCTGTACAAGGGTGGGGTGTGGCCAGGCGCACCTGACATCACAGGGCAGGCCAGGAGAGCAGGCACTCCCAGGCAGGAACTGAAGCTGCATTGCACTGGTGGAATCTCTTCTTCCTCCTGGAAATCTCAGTTTTGCTCTTAGGATCTTCAACTGATTGGGCAAGGCCCACACCCATGAGGGTGAATGATCTCCTTTCCTTAAAGTCAACTGATCAAGGACTTTAATTGCATCTACAAAACACCTTCTCAGCCATACCTGGATGGCTGTTTGAGTAACTCTACACTGTGATGTAGCCAAGTGGATGCGTAAAACTACTCATCGTGGTGAGTGATACCAGGAAGGAATCTCTTCTAGCAAGTCTGGGCCTTTTTAACCAGGGAAGGACCCATCACATATGTCTGCTGGACACAACACTGTCACATCACCATCCCTATCTGCAAAGGAGGGAGGAGATAAAGCACCTAGGTCTTCAACCACACTGGAGGGAATATACGGGAAATCAGCCGTGATCCAATGTCAAGTGAGCCAAGCCATGGGACCTTCCGTAGCCTACTTACTGGATGTTTAATGAGTACAAGAAGCTGAACAAACACATGTTGCTCAGATTTGATTCCTGTTGATCATTACTGAAGATAATTAAATACCATTGATTCCCAAAGTGAAGAACTCACTCCCCTTCCGTGGGTGTCAGCTGAAACTGCTTTTTTGGCATAGTGCAGTGCTGTACGATGTTTTTAAATGTATTTAAGCTGAAAAGTAAATCCACTTAAGGAAAAATGTTCAGTACGTAATAGGATTAGTGGTACAGTGAAGCAAACACAGGGAAGAAGGCCCACTGAAGCCTGAGCCCCTGGACTGGAATGAGGCCCCTCCAGGCTTCCCTTGGCTAAATCAAAGTTTCAATGCCACATTGTTCATGTCCCCACTGATGTGTCTTACGCTGTGTGGATGAGTCCATCTTCCATAACTATAGCAAAATGCCCAAGGCTGGGGATGTTATCAAGAGAAGGGGTTTGTTCAGCTCACACTTTGGAAGGCTAAAAGGCCAAACAACATGGTGCTGGCTCTGGTGAGGGTCCCTTGGCCACACTGCATCATGGCAGATGGTATCATAGCACCACAAGAGGCAGAGGAGCAAAACAGAACACCAGAAATAGAGGAGGCCCAGGTTCCTTCTGAGGAGAACTAACTCCCTCTTTAGACCAGCACCCCTTCCAAGGCAGCAACCCTAATCACCCAAGGACCTGGCCCCAGGCCCCACCTGTTAAAGGTCCCACATCACCACATTGGGGACCAAGCTTCCAACACACCTTTGGGGGACACACTCCAACCACATCTAAACCATAGCAGTGTGATCCTGGGAACACTGAAGAACCTCTCTGGACCTCCATTCCCGCACCTGTGCCACTCATCCCGCTCCTCAGCCATGGAGCTGCTGTGCCTTTCGTACCTTTCCTGCCCAGAGGGAAGGTTTCCATGAATCTTTCCACATCCACAGAAGAGCGATGGTCCCGCACTGGAGGAAGACTTAACGAACCCCCCACCCAGCCCTGACGCTGTCCGACTATATTGTGCAGCTGGTGAGAGCATGGAGGTGTTGTCCCTGAGGCCCTGGAGCCTCCGTGAGGACGTTCCCTGTGGTGATCGCTGGGTCCTCCACTAAAATACAAAGTCCATGATCAGCCTCGCGTCTTCCTGTAGGAGTGCGTCAGGCGCGGCGGTTACAGAACCAGTCTCAGGTCAGACAGCAGTAGCTGGCCTGGATGACTTTGCCCCCCAGAGGACAGTGGACAATGTGGGAGGCACACCTGGTTGTCACCACTGGAGGGTGTGGGATGTTTTGTTACTGACTCCTGGTGACTGGAAGCCAGCGGTGCTGCCCAGAGTCCCTTGAGGCACAGGACGGTACCCACCACCTGGCCAAACACCAAGCTATCCACCTCCAAATGGCAGAAAGGCAGCGGGTGGGCACCTGCTCAGATTCTCTACAAGCCCAGGCTCGCAGGTTCTCGAAGGTTCTCAAGAGGTTAAACAAGGCCAGCGCTCCTAGTATTCTGTAAACTGAGGGCCAGAGCCAGGCGGTTCTGCAGGGATGGTGGCAGAGTTGAGGTCTTTGCAGACACGCTGACCAAGGCATTAACTTAAGGGAAAGGAGTCCAAGTTCTTGCTCTTTGAATCATTTGTAGATAAAAACAGAAGACTCAAAACCAGGCTCCACTGAGTCACCAAAACAGTCAAGCCACACCTGTGAGAGCCAAATGTCTCAGACTCAAACTCGGGAGCCAGAGAAATGGAGCTGCCTCTTACTGTCTTCATCTAAACTCGATTCCTATTTAGGGTCCCCAGTCCCAGTGGCTGTCACTCATTCCTAGTCCATTCAGCCTTCCTCCCAGCTCAGGGGATACCTGCAGTGTGGGCGGAGCCTCAGGCCCAGCACAGGGGCCATGCAGGCTGGGGAAAGAAAGCCTTCACGAGGTGTCTGTACTGGCCAGTGGCTCCCTGCCTCCTCTGGCCGTCCCTGTGGGAGGGAGACATGAAGTCAGAGTGTTTCGCCCGTCCCTCCTCCATCCTCCTCCAGGAACAACCTTGAGAGCATCTACTCAGCTGAGCACCAGGGAAAGCTCTGTGTGAGGGAGAGTGACTGCCCCGCCCAGTTTGTCACAGACTGGAGGATTCCTGGGACAGGGGACTTTCAGCCCCCACACCTGGAGGATTCCAGAACATCAGGAGCTTGCTTAACCTTCCCAGCTGAGGTTCTGAATGTATTACTTCTTATTCACTTTAAATACATTTTTTAGAACAGTTTTAAGCTTACAAAAAAGTTAAGGCGTCACTACAAAGAGTTTCCCTGTGCCCTGTACTCAGTGTCCCCCAGTCCTCACCTCTTATGTTTGTCCCAATTAGCGAGCCAGCGTTAGGACATTATCACTAACTAAAATCCACAGTTTATTCTGATGCTCTTAGTGCTCTAGTTCAGATCCGGCACGTCCCCCAGAGGCTCTGGAGGGAGGCAGTGGACCCTTCACCAGGTGGGGCTTAGAGAAGGTCTTCAGTTCGCTAGGGGCAGGCCCTTGAAGGGACTCTCTTTGCTTCCTAGCCTTGAGGGCAGCAGCTTTCCTCTGCCGTGTGCTCCTGCCACACCATCCAGCCCCACCATTGGCCCAAGAGCAACCACTATCATGGTCTGGAACCTCCGAAACTGTAAGCCAAAATGATCTCTTTCCCTTTTTAAGTTGGTCACCTTCGTTGCCTACCCCATTCTGTGAGGGTGGAGGGAGAGATGGTGACAACACCCTTTGTGGTTCCTAAGGTTCTTTTCCTGCTCCAGCATCCCACCCGGATGACACACTCAGGCACCACATCTGTTTGGGCTGTTCTTGGCTGGGCTACCTTCTCAGACTCGCCCTGTCTTAGACAACCTTGACAGCTTTAAGCAGTGCTGGTCAGTTGTATTGTGATATTGCTTTCAATCCTCATACAAACTGTAAGGGACAGACACTATTGTTCCACATTACAGAATGGAACACTTTTTTTTTTATTATTCCAGAAGAGCAGAATGGGAATGTGAGTTGCCACTGGGGCCCAGGATTCCCTAATAATATCAACAACAATAATAACGATCACTTTGCTGCTTGCGGTATTCCACGTACCCTTCGCAGAAGCCCATTCGTACCAGTTCATCCTCACAACCACCTTGTGATAGAAACACTAACATTGTACCCATTTTACACTTAAGAAAACCAAGGCCCAGTAAGATTAAACCCCTAGGCCAAGTCACACAACAGACAAACGGTAGAGCGGGGATCCCAAACCAGGTTCCACACTCCTCTGTGCGCAGGACTTCTAGGAGATTCTTCCTTCCTCCCTATTGAAGATTGCACCGTTTTGAGGAATCTCTCTCTCTCTCTCTCTCTCTCTCTCTCTCTCTCTCTCTCTCTCTCTCTCTCTCTCTCTCACACACACACACACACACACACACACACACACACACACCGTGGAAAATCTATAGCAGGCTATCCAGACTTGACCCAACACACTGGCCATTGATGACCTTGTTAAGATGCAGGTTCAGTGGGTCTGGGGTGGGGCCTGAGAACCTGTAGTGAAAGTAGCAAGCTGGAGGTGCCCTCCTACCTCTCAGCTTCCCTTGCTTTCTGATACAAATAGGGTAACTGTCCTGTGGCCACCCGAGGAAGTAGCCAGAATTCATAGTCCCTTCTGGAGCATCAAGGGCCAGCAGGTCAGGAAAAATCTCAGCACTAAGAAATCCCAGACGCTATCACTCTGGACAACAAATTGGCAACTCCAACCTCTCTGGCAGGGTCTGTAAAAAAAAAAAAAAAAAAAAAATGTAATTAGCCCAGGTGAGGCTCATTAGAGCCAGCCTGGAATTCTGCCAGCAGTGCCAGGCGCTGCGTGCCAGCCCCTTGATTTCAATATCAATGGCGGTGCTGACAAGGAAGCTAGCAGCGGCTGGGCTGGAGGAAGCTTTGTAGCCTGCAGCCCTCCCTCCTCCCCACCTGGCTCTCACCACGAGGCCAGGCAGTTGGCTCCGTCAAATCAGAGCCAGCTCAGGAGTGATGTGCACCGTCCTCCCCTTTTTAACAGGCTGGGCCCCAGGTGATCCTAAAAATTAAATGAAGCTCAGAAAATGAGACACTTAGGAGAGCCAGGCGCTAATAGCCTCTCCCAGGCTCCAGCAGAAGTCTTTATGGTGCGTCCCTGGTCAATTTCCTTGGAATTCCTTTGGGCCTTTGGCAATGGTGAAAGTTTCACTCCAGAATCTCCAGAATGCCAGAAGGTCCGGGTCCCCTGCCTGCTTCCTTGTTCTCACACAAAATGTAAGGTGGGCACCGGTTTAGCCAATGCCCAATGCCGTCTCTCCTCCCTGTGGATTGAGATATTTATGTGGATGGAATAGTTGGAGAATTAGGCTCGAGGCTGCCTCCCAAGCCTCCAGGTACTGCTCAGACCCCAGCGAACAGTTCTAACCATGGTGCGCGTCACCCCAATCACCACCACTGTCCCGTACAGTGTGCTAGGCGCCTGGCCTTGCCTTTGGCCTCTGTTCTCTCAGTTAATGCGGGCCATGAAGAATGCCACTCTCAGAATATTGAGAACAAAACTGGCTTAGGTTAAACAGCTTACCGAAGCTGTCCTGGCGGCTCGGCCCTGGAGCTGACACTGAGCTGATTCTCCTCCACTGCCCACCTCCCGAAGAAGATGGATAAAAAGTGATCGCCTCCTAGTTCTGTCAAAACCCAAGAGCTGGCTGTTGATTTTTACATGAGAGTGAAAGGATGACAAAAAGAGAAATGGAAAACAAGAGGAAGGAAAAAAAAGGAAATCGGGTAAATTCACAAAATGGTGTCCTCGGGATGTGAATAGAAAAAAAAAAAAAACAGTAGCAGTGACACTCTATTTGTGTTCAGGACTGAAGAAGATGAATTCCAGCTGGCTATTTAAAAACACAGATGTGCATCCATGTGTACATGGTGACCTAAAAAAAGTGACCCTACTGAGAAAGGTTAGAAATGCAGTTTATAACTTGGCTTTCTCTCCTGCCCCTAAAAACAGAGCCGATGCTGCATGCTATGGAAAAATTTCATAACCTGGTCATTTGTGTATTTAAGATATATGTATTGAGTACTTTCTAGGTATCAAGAAGCAAATATTTTAAAATATATATCTATTATATATTACATAACATATATACTTTTCATATATATATATATAAAATATAGTGGCTGTTACATGTTATATATACACATATATATAACACAGTATGGTCTAGTGGCTGGAAGGACAAGTCACCCAGTGATCCCAAAACGCTGGGATCCCCATGACAGTTTGGGTATGTGAGACCTATTGGGGTGCAAGCAATAGAACAGATCCTGGAGAGTCCTGGCAAGTCCAGCGGGCTCTGAGGACCAAGACACCTCCTGCAGACGTGGGGGACGTCCTCAGGGACACCTCCCGGAGAAGCAACTTTAGGAAGAAGCAGGGGAATCAGACCGATAAAGCCCAGACACGTGTTTCGCGGGAGCTGAGGAGTAGGGAGCAGGCAGAGAGGATGGGAGGCGGGAAGAGCACGCCAGGGAAGAGGACAAGACCCAGAGAAGCCTGGGGGTGGGG